>NC_034409.1:123082856-123108564 GCF_002078875.1 Numida meleagris
GGGAAGGGAAGGGAAGGGAAGGGAAGGGAAGGGAAGGGAAGGGAAGGGAAGGGAAGGCCTGCAGTAAATGCAGTAAGGGAGTAGAGCTGTATGTCCTGGCTGATTCTTAGATCTATCAACCACAGTTACACCTCTGCTCTGTTTAACATGCTGGTGAACATCAGCCTTTTTAAAAAATAGTTTGTGATGTATACATCCACTTCGCGTCAGAAGATTTGTGCACTGACTTCTTCCATGATTATATGAACCGATACCAGTTCCGGAAAGGAAGGCTCAGCTGTGGAGACTTGAGCATGTGGTGTTTTATTTATTTATTTATTTTTATATTTTACTTTTGGTATTTGATCAACATAGTGGTAGAACTTACTACAATTCTGTGATAACTGTGGAAAGCAGGAGAAAGGTACTGCTGTATAATTTGGTCTTTGCCTTACAGCACATTGGAAAGTGTGGGTAAACTATTCATTAAGAGAGAAATAGACCTTGGTACACCACACGTGTACATACCTCAGCATTACACAGCATCCACAACAGAATGTGCCTGGAAACCTGCGGTCATGGATGAAGGTGACCAAGCAGGCTCCAGCCACTCCCATCCCCAGTGTCTCCATGGGCTGCAGATCAAGGGATGCTTCTGGGGCAAGGAGTAGCTGTGCAGCAGCAGCATGGTGCAAGCCTCAGGCTAATGCACTTTCACGGAGCCTCTTGGTGAGATCTTCAGATGGTGCTGCTGGACCAGTGCCACCTGAGGCAACAGAGCGACGCCAGCCAGAAGAGCTGGGGCCTGGCCTTGAATTTTTAATGCGGGTAATTTGTTTAGACCATGAGATAGGAGCTGATGATCAGCTGAATTGAGAAGCTGAGAGTTTTAAAAGATGCAAGAGTGCAGAATGTGTTTCTCTAAGACCTTTAAAAAACATAGGATTGCTTTATTTTTTCACCCCTTCTTATCATTCTTCTTTCCCAATCTGTAAATTCTTTCCCTTTAGCAGGCAAATCTGAGTTTAGAGGCACTATGATTCTGTATTTAAATGTCCCTGCTTTCTTTTTAAATTACATGTATGTATTTAAAATGTTAATCTTTTTTTTTGCAAGGCATAATTTTTCCTCAGAGTACACCAGCATTTCATGTTTTCCCTTGTTATGGCTCACACTCAGTGTCGGAGTCATAAAAGCTGCTACTGTTCATTCACATTTGAGGCATGAACAAAGGGAGCTTTCTGTAGCCCGTGCACCTGGA
Source organism: Numida meleagris (assembly GCF_002078875.1). NCBI lineage: Eukaryota > Metazoa > Chordata > Aves > Galliformes > Numididae > Numida > Numida meleagris. The sequence continues at coordinate 123,084,097 of NC_034409.1, forward strand.
ATGTGAAGCGAGAATGGCAACTTCTGCAGCCTGCTTCTACCAGGTGGCGGGCCCTTGCTAAACCAGGAAACTAGGGGAAAAAATTGTGAAAATGTTAAGTGGTTTGCTATATTACATTTTAAGGAATTAACCTTGTTTTACGTTGATTGCATGTTTCATTTTTAGATTTAAAACCCCTTACTGTTTTGAATTGCTCAGCCATCCATCAACACAAAGCAACAGAACTGTCAGCTTCTGGAGGATTTTGCAGCAATGCTGAGCTATGCTGATTGTAAAGTTTCTGTAGAATTTCTGTTAGTGTGGTGCAAAATGTAGATTGTACTTCTAACAAACAGAAAAGAAAGGGGAAAACTCCCTTACTGGTTTTAGATGAAACAAATGGCTATTAAAAATGCATTTGTGTTTCTGCCAAAGCAAAACACAACAGTTACTTGTTTCCTCTAACAATAGCTTAACATTCATCTTCTCTGGAGGACATTATGCTATTACGTAGCTATCATTCAAGCAGTACTCAGAGCAGATTAGGTAAAAGAGATATGCAGAGGCGAGCTGCCCCTGTTTACCTCACCCCCGAGTAGCGCAAGAGTATAAGATGAGGCTGCAGCATTTTCAAATGTGTTTACATTCATGTGATTTATATTCCCTTGCAGAAGCACTGTACATTTGAGCTGATGGTTTTGCAGTACAATATTGGAAAGAGCATTTAGCTCACATTTCTGTTGAATTTGTACTGAAAAGAGCTTGCATGCCAAAAAAGGCCAGAAAAACCTGCTGTGTGGTTTTAGAAAGCATGGTTGAGATCTGGCAGATACAAAGAACTTACAACAGCTCTAGCAAAAATAATTTTACCTTTGTTCAGAGAAGATTGTTGACTACTGAAAAATTAGAAAATAAAGTGTTTGGATAAATACAACTTCAGCATTGGTTCCCCAGCAGTCTTGTGGAACTGAAGTCAGATAAACCTTTCCCGAATTCCCAGGATTAACATTTCATATTATGTTTATAAAGTTGTGCCAGTGACTTTTCTGCCTTCACAATCTAACTGATGTTTTTAATATCCGAAATCCCTTCTGAGACAATAAGACTCTCCCAGTAATTCAAGTGGAAGTAAGATTTGCCTAAAACTGAATACATCTCATCAGTACCTTGAGCTTTTATTTCCTTCAAACCATCAGATAAATATCATCTTTCTCTGTTTACCTTCTGTACTTGAATACCAGGAGTTACTCAGATCTTCCACTGAGACCAGATTATGGTTGCCTTTTAAAAGGAATTAGGGTTTCCCTCGTCATCTTCTACCTGACAGAGGCCCAGATGTGTTATTTTAGCAGCCTCTTACCCTTCTGGACATGTGAAGCCCACCTGCCCTCCTTTTTTCAGAGGCTCTAATTTGCACCTGGGCTGAAATTGTCCCTTGGGGACAATCAGGTGTCCCAGAGCACGCCAGGTGCCATGTGCTTCAGCTGCACCTATTCATGAGCACCTTTGTCTCCAACAAACTCGCAAAGGTGATGTAACTGCTATGTATAAACACAGTGCCTTCATTAGGATGGGAAACCTTCTGTTAAGAAGATCTGTTTGTCTTCTTAGTCTTTTATACAGCAGGAACAATGCAAGGGGTGCGAGGTCCTGCATGCAACCGGTTAATACATTCTAAAACAAGTCTGAGCAGGTTGCAGTTCCTGCCACAGTGGTTTACATAATTCCCGTCACAGGCAAGCTTATTTCTCCCTCCCCCTTTCCACCCACTTCCGCCTCTTTGAAAATGCCAGTCTTCATGTTTAGTTAGTGAGATTTGTATCTTCAGTAAGGTTTGGTCAAGTTTGATCAGATGTGACGCGATGTTCAGCTCTCCTCTGTATTCACACACTTTTTTTTTAATTTCCTATCCTCTTGTTCCCCATGTGCAATTATAGTACCTATAAAATTCTTACCAGTGAAATAGTTACTTCAGTTTCTTTTAAACATTCTCCCATACACTTTCCTTTTGACCATACACCGCCTATTTCTCCGCTTAAAATTGCTTCCTGTTTATCTCCTAATTTTAGCCACTTCTTTCCTGCCTTTTATTCACTTCCCTGTGACATACTCCATACTCCATAGTCACCAAGTTCTCCTTTGTCTTAAAAACAAGTAAAGCTCCATGAAATAGCTTAGTCAGCCTACAGTCAGGCACCCTTTAAATCAATGTAGTCTAATTCTCCCACATAGCAAAGAGATGTGGGAAAAGACAGCCTCGCCATAGAAAAGATCATTGCCGTGTGGTCCATTGTGGCAGCATTCTCTGGTTGGTTACAAATTTTTCTCTTTGTTAATCTGGTTTTCACCACAATTTGTTGAATATGTTCTCATGTAAGCCCAGTTGCCTGGCTTCTTATTAGTTCCGTTTTGATTTTACATGCCTGGGATACTTTTGGTTGCCCCGTACGTCCACTCTGCTTTCTCTTTTGCATGCTTCTGTTTAGCAACATCAGTGTTTCATGCACTGTCCCTGAAAAGATTTAGCCTCAAGTAAAAACCTCCACCTATGATTACAAGAAACCTAAGTACGTTCATGCTCTCGCTGTTACTTTTAACTTCACTATACCTCCAGTGTAAATCTTACTGGTTATGCAATATCTATAAATACTTCGTACAGTCTTTCTACAAAGTACCCAGCATACTTTCAGGCGCCACATAAATTACAAATCAGAGTAAACGAGAACAAGTTAAAAAGTAATACCAAGTTGCCTTCCATTCCTCCTTGGTGATTACATCATCTTGCTTTTCTTGTCAACAGCTGCCCATTTATTTTTGCTGATCTTTTGCTCTACTATGCATAGCAGAGTCTCTCCTACTGGAAAGTTACCCTTCTAATGAATACTGGTCACAAAACATCTTACGGATGAATATTTCATCCTCTATGTTCTACTCTCACAGTTTAAAATATTGCTTTCCAGGCTCTACACAAACTCACTGTACTTGCGTGTGTGCATACGTGAAATGTATATGTAGTATAGAGAGATGTACATATATGTCAGATGTATGCATGCACATACAGAGAATAGATGGATGGACAGAGTAAAATAGAAATGTTGGAGGAAAGACCTGCCAGGCACCTGGCACTGACAGACTTGGACATCTACTCTGTTTCAATCCACAGGAGGTGGACCAGCACAACAAAGCACTCAAGGGCTAAAAGCAATGGGGAAGTAACACAAAAATTTACCTGATACTTAACAGCAATTTTTAAGCCAGCTGTTGTCCAAAAAGTCAAGCAATAAAAGATTACAAAACAAAATAAATGTCACTTAGCCCTGTTAATGTAGTCTTCCCCTTCCTATAAAAACTGTACAACTTTAGCAAAGAAACATATTTCTTCCAAGGCAAGATATACTAAATCACATGCTATCAGGCAAGTGACCACATTTACAACCATAGCCTACTTTGATCATTAAAAGCTTATGACTTATATTGACCTTGAAAAAAATCTCCAAAACCAGATTAAAGAGCAAATGGATTTAATTTTTTGGTCTTTGTTTTAAAGCCAACAGAAATCAAGCTCTTTAATTTCAAGCCTGCTCAGCATTTCATGAGCTTGAACAGTGGAAACCAGCAACAGATTGGACAAAAGCTTCAGAAAATTTATTTAGAAAATAGTGATATTTGTATTATTATCTTTCTTAGAAAATTATGCATTTTAGCTGAGAAATGTTTTACTCTGTGGACTAGCATTATGTGATATAGAACTACAGAATGCCTCAATCCACCAAAATATGGCTTTTGGCAGGCTAAGGCAAAACCACACAAAATTAGAGTGTGAGACAGAAAGTAATGATTATTTGAGCTGTAGGCTAAAGAAGCAAGAATAATAAATCAGGTTCAGATATACACTCTAAAGCTTCAAAAGTTTCCAACTGAATCTTAAGATTCATGGGTTATTTAAAAAAATAATAATCAAATGTAGTTAGTAAGATTTGGTGGCTTGAAAATGGAGTGTTAATAAATAAAGACTTGCAGCAGACCAGAGGTAAACTGGGAATGAGTATATTTCTCTCAATATACATTGGTCAAAGGTGTTATTAAGCAGAGCTTTTGTCACCTCCGTGATTATTAAGAAATAGGAAAAACTTTCACGGGAAACAGAGAAAGCTGTATACTTCAAGAGTTTAAAGATGAAATGCAGTGCACCTGGCTTGGTTTTCTTGTCTTATCTGCTGAAATAAAGGTCAGCTCTAAGTCCTGCTCAAGGCCAGAGGACAGGTTAATTGTCTAAGGGCTTTCTATATCCACAGCTCCCTTAATCTTTGCCCCAAAATTCAGTTGATTTGCATACTACTCAATTGTTTTTTACATGAAGAATATTTTACTTCCAAAGTCAAACACATTTAAACCAAAGTAGACTTGCGCTCACTTTAACTGTTGAACATAAATTTATCTCATTTGCAAATAACAGTGTTAGATGTGAAATTTTAGCTAGGATTTATCCCATTAATAACATGGACATATCCCATGTGCAACATGGACATTTTTTGGTGTTTATCTACTCTGTTGTGGCAACCCGAGAAGAATCATGACTAAACCACACATTTATGCAATAAGTGCATATCATCTGTAGTCATGCAATATATTATTAATAGTTTGGCTCTGTTGATAGTGTAGATTTAGGATGGAAAGATTGAGACAGTTTTCAAAGATAACATAGCCTGGTGAAATAAAGTTGAATTGACTTTAACTTGAATATTTCATTTAAGTGAGACTTCTGAAGGGCTGCACTGGAACTTTACAAAAAGAAAAGAAGGCTAAAATAATACATCTTCCTTTATTTGTTCTCAATATATAAAATAATAATCAAGAGATTTGCATTATTAGTGTATTTTTTTGTTTCTCTATATGTGCTTCTACACCTCCTTTCTATCTAAAGTATGGGAATTTGTTTAATGGCTATGTTTTTTTATGCTCAAATAAAAAAATGCTTGCACTAGCTCTGCATGCTGACAGGGGTTTTGCTTGCTAACTTCTACTGTATCAAATGACATGCCAGGAAAAGGAAATCTGAGGGATTAGATTTATATCCAAAATGCATATTCAGAAATAACTTGAGATTGAAAAGTTACCAACTGATAGCCAAGTTTAAATTAAGAGTATTTATAGATGTGATCATATTGCAGACTTGAATCATACCTTAGAAAAAATGTCAGGGTTGTGAGTTAAGGAACACAAGGACTGAGCCTGCTTATGCTTGGTGGCCAGAGACATGGCCAGGTTCTGTGGCTCCAGTGATATGACATGCTTCTGCCTCTCCTCCCCATGCTTTCTTTTTGGCCTCCTACCCCAGCCTACTACGTATACATGCCCAGAACTTCTTCTCTTTCTTGACTTTTTTAACGTGCTTTGTGCATCCTTCTGTTAAATCACTACTGGTTATCTGCCTATTTCTGTTTCTGTTACCTCATATGAGTTATTTTTTCTTCTGGCCCCACATCTTTCTTTCTCTTTGTTCTTAACTATCTGTGTCTCACCCTCTGCAGTTAAACAGCTACTTTTCCCTACTGTTAGTTGCCAGGAGCACAGAGGTACGATAAGCTCAAGAGACATCTCTTACTCTTGGTTTCAGCATTAAGCATCACAATAGTGGTAGTAGCTGTTGACAGCTAAAAAAAGCAGTTCCTTGGAAGATACTTACTTAAGCTGCACTCCTCCATAACAACCATATTCTACAGTGAATATCTATGAGTTTTCACTTAGTGATGCTGAATCACCATTTTAAATGGAATAATCAGGAATACCACAGGCCCACTTCCATGGCACATTTTTAAGACACTTCTCCAGAGCACAGAGAAGATCCCGACAGGTTAACAATGAAACACAGGTAAGAGTTTATCTAATTTGGAAAAAATGATGAGATGGTTTCATACTTTATTCTTGAGAAAGGAGAATTTATGTTAGGTGAAACTTTCTAAGAAAATTTAACTATAGTTCAAATCAATGTTTTTTGGCAAAAATTAAAAATAAAATCTTAGCATGTGAAATGGTGGACAGCATTACGTGTGTTCTATAATACAAGACAATGTTGGTACTGTACAGTGCAGCACTACACAGGTAGTTGAGTTAGCGCTCACTAGGCTTGGGTGACAGAAACGGAACAGCCACATAAACATGTCTCTCTCCTGCAGTTGCACTTGTTGCTTCCTGATGTCGTGACTCCTGACAAAAAAACAATTTTACTCTACTAAAAATTGTTTTAATGTGAACCTTATGCAGTAAGGAACTGGACACTATGGGTGAGATTCCTTTGGCTGAAGATATGACTGGGCTACTGTATGATTTCCATTACGGTTAGAAAGACTGATTACTTTTTCTAGAGTGTAAATCACCTCATCCTTGTGTAGATATTATATCACAGTCTAGAACTGCCTTTACCTGTTCATTGATGTTAAAGAAAGTTTATGGTGACTTGCCCAGGAGTAGAAATCTAGAGTTGAATGTGATAGACCTCACCTACTCTGTCCTTCCCTCTACAACACATCAATTCAAAGTGGAAGATGACTCTTACTCTTTATAAATGCACAGGAAACATGAAGCTGTGCTAAGGTACCACTGCATAATGGAAGTCAACTATAATATTCAAGCACTCAAATATCATGGACATTCTTTTATAAGAGGCTCCAAAATGTGGAATACTGGAGAGAATCACATCCTGAAATCAAGGAGCACACCAGCAAAGCCAGTGTCCCCTTGTCTTTTTGTGAAATGAGCAGAAACAGAGAGAAAAAAACTAAGCTATTCTTTACATTTTTGTCTTAGATGGCCCAACTTCAGAGGGATCAGCTTTTAAGACCACTTCACACATAGGAGCATTTTAGCATTTGATTCTGCATAGCTTTCAACTCAGAGCTGCGACCTTTGGGGACGCACAGTGGGAGGAGCCTGCCATAATAACTCCTGGGATATATAATGCTTTGGTTTGCTGCATATTGTATATGAAAAAGCTATATAAAAAGAAAACTGCATTCTTATTCTGTTTCCCCTCACTCTCCCTCCTTAATGCAAGAGTGTTCTTACTGGCTCTAGTAAAAAGGTTCTCAAGTGCGTTTTAGGCAGAAGCAGGAAATTTGCTTTCCTTGTGGATCAGACAGAGTTGGCACTAATGATACAGAACAGGGAAAGGGGAAAAAAAAAGGAAGAAGAAAAAAGAAATGTTTAACACTCAGCACTAGAAGAGAGTGAAAACAGAGCACACTTTGAAGAGTTTCCTTACTGCAGCATGGCCCTGAGTAGGAGAGTCTCCACAGTCAGACTCAAAACATTTTGGACTTTCTCTGTTTGTTTAATTTTCAGGTCAGGTTTTGGCACTGTGCTATGATTGACACAATATAAAAGAATAAAGGCCCAAACAAGGCAAAGGGGAAAAAAAAAACACCTTAGGAAATTGTGAGACTCAGTAAATCAAGCTGTCTAAGAAGTAGGGCAGTCTGGCTGCCTTAAGGACTGGTGCAAAGTTACATCTTAGACCACAAGATGTTTATCTACAGATAGGTCTCCTTCTATCAACCAAATGTCATGGCCCAGTCGGGAACTAAGAAATTATTTCCTTATAAACGATAGAATAAAGAATAGAGGTAGAATACCAAATGGCAGAGTAAAACAGAGGAATAGTGTAAGCTACCATTCTGAAAGTTTGTTACCATGAAAATAATTTAGTTAATATGGTTATACCACTGCAAATGCCTCTCCTCTCAGTTGTGAGTCTCCGAAGAGGAAGTGAAAAACTGGAAAATTCAAAATCTCAATTTCTTGGTAATAGAGACTCCCTTTATTACCATTTTGGACTGCACATACTCTGACAATCTGTAAATCCATTCTACAAATTCTAAAATTTGAACTAAACAGAGTGCTTCCATACAAAAGCACAGACATACATTATAAGTGGAGCCTGACCAACAAACCACTCCTGTAAGTAAAGCAGATGGGCACCAGAGAAGGATGTTCTCTCCCTGCAAAGACGCTGCAGCACTTACACTAAAACATGCTGACAGGTATGGGCTTATTTAAAGAGGGTACAAATGAACATGGGAATGGGCAGAGTAGCTTGGATGAAAATTTCACAGTGTCCAGTGAAAACAGCCTACAGCAGGTACCCAGGGAAGAATAAATGAACAGCCAAAACATGCTAATATACTTCCAGTTTAGATCTTTACCTCAGAAACTTCATTCTATGAGACCTGTTCCAAAAGTTATGCCTCCTATTTTATTATGTTGGCCCACAACATCAGAGGTGGATGTTGGCAGTACGCCAAGAGGTTGAACCTTCCCACCAATACTCTGTTGCATTTTGCTGCCGTGTGACAGATGGCAGCAGAGCATCAGTCCAACAAAATGGCATCTACCACAGAAATGCATATTAGGCAAAGGTTTGTCATTGAATTCCTTCATGTAGAAAAAAAAGCACCCACTGATGTCCACAGATGCTTGCTGAACATTTTTTGGGACCAAACAGTGCATGTGAGCACAATGAGGTGGTGCGTGGTGCGTTTCAGCAGTGAATCACCCCCACTGTTGCAGACTGTTATGAGTATGGCATGCAAGCTCTTGTTCATCACTGGCGATAATGCAAAACTAATGGTGGTTACTGTGTTGAAAAATAATGTTTTGTGGCTGAGAATTTGCTGTATCAAAAATTGGTATTGTGCTCTTTGTACCTGTTGTAATTTCCACAGAAATAAATAGGAGGCACTGCTTTTGGAGCAACCTATGTATAGTGCATTCATTCAAGGAATTAATACATTGTAAAAACTTAGATTTTAATTTCCAGACTGAAAATATTGGAATTAATTATGACAGTATCAGAGCACTAAAAGCCTTGCTGGAGTGGTTCAAGGCATTGGTAGATTCTCCTCTCAGTCAGTTCACAGAATGACTCCCACCTTTTTTATGACTCAGTTCAAACTTAGCTAGGGATTTGCACACAACAAGGCTGTTTTCACCAACAGGGTGATGGCTTTCTACATCTCTGTTATGCCAGCCTTGAAGTGATGACTAGCAGTGAGGAAATAATTATCTTAAGGTGGGGTAAGTTTGGCAGATTTCCTTTTGGCAAAATAAAACCATATGGCAACACAGATCTCACTTGGGAGGAGGTACACCATGTAGCAGTGGGAATGGCAGGAAATGGTGATGAAGAAGTGTGCCGAGATACCTGGCTCACCTGTTTACACTGCCCCAGCCAACAGATGCAGCAGCCTCATGGAAGCTTACCCACTCTTCAGGGAGATGAAGTGAGGCAAAACTGTTTTTTACTGTTATGATCTTCAGTGAAGAATGGCTACATAGCAGTTGATGTGCCATTCCCAAAACAACATCCATCAAACTGAACCTTCCTCAGTTTTGAGATCTTAGTGATCAGCAGCAAAAATCCCAGTTAAAACCGTATTACAAAACTGAGTGTTTTGAAGGACAGGGCTGTCCCCTCTTCTGCTTGATCTCACACATACAGCTATAACCACAAACATCTCTTGAGCTGATTTGGCAACATCAGCATCAACAGAAAATATATGACAATGGCAAAAGCTAGAACAGTTTCTACTAATTAAGAAAATAGTTTAATGTAGAGGTTATAATATTTTACACTATCAGTTATATTTTATTCTATTTGAATTGAATGAACCAGCTTTTTAAAAATTATCTGTATAAGAAATGATACATGCCAGTCAAAACTTTTCAGCCATGATAAAAAAGGCTAGTAACTTACCGTGAATTCTAAATCTTTTACTTTTTAACTGATGACTGCTTGTGACCATACTATAGAAAATATCTGTTTTGATATTGTGCCTTCACATAGCTATCATATGTCCATTTGTCTTCAAATTTACTCCAACTTTCCTTCTGACAAGAGTCAATGGAGAGTATATTCCTGAATCTATTTTGGACTCTTGTAAGGCTTATGGCACAGTTACATCATGATAATGTGATCACAGCAGATATGTCTTATACATTCACTTCAAGGGCTGAATTAACATTATTTACCAGAAAGCTCATCCTCAGCCATAATTCTACAGAAATAAACACTGCAGTTGAAGTTTATGCTGCCAGAGGATTTCTATTCTGCATTGCCTTCCATTTCTTCCTACAACGATCATACGTAAACTCTTTAACTCCTTTTTAAGAGAGGAATGAATAAGACAGAGGGATGATGTTTGTATGGTTGAGGTTTGATAATTTAAGCTCTAAAACAGATTATGAAGTCCAGAGGAATACAGACAATGCAGTAGGGGATATATAGACAGGAGATGGTCAAAAGAGATGAGAAAGAAGGAATCTTTTATCAGGTTATCTTTGCAGTTGGATTACTACAAAGCCAGTAAATGAAGTGGTAAAAAATCTCTATATAATAGAATACATATTTGTGATTCCTTACCTCACAGCTTAATGTACAGTCCCACAGCTACTACTTCAGGGGACTGAAGAAGGAGAAATAGCTGTGGTACCTATGAAGCATTGCCTGCCTTTTTGGAGCAGCCAGCTGGAATTGGCTAAAACGCACAATGTCACATCAAATCTCATACAGATGAGAGGTTTGCTTGCTTTCCAGTAGAGATAACAATCATGATGAGCCAGCAGAACTCGGTCTGCAGCAATATGAAAGACAGCATATGAACATTTACTAACTCTGAATAACAGGATGAGCCAACCTGTAACTGCACCACAACTTTGTAGGGTCATGAATTTATTTATTAACTTATTTTTCCTTTGTAGAACAATGTCAAGAGTGTGGTCTTTTTCTTCTCATCTCTTCGGCAACCAATTCGTAGTGAGTCCTAACAACCATGGTTTCAGAGAATATGGTGTGCTGGCACCATGACAGCTTTTCTTTCTCTACAGCCTTGGAGAGCCTGAAAATTCTTTTTTTTTTTTTCAGAAACAGCTAGCTTAAGTGTGAACAAAATCCTCCGCAGATGGGGGACAAGCTTGGAAAACAGCAGTATAAAAGGTAATATTTTATAAAGAAAATGATGAATGATTCCAAGAAAGAAATTAGGAAGAAATCATCTCTGGCTTACATGGAAAAGCACTGTGATGTAATGGAAAAGGTATCGTGTTACGGCCACTGGTTTCATAACAAAGGGAAAAACTGTGAAGCTCATTTGCGACAATGTAAAAAATAAAACAGACAGAGTATGTTGATAATGAGCCCAGAGTATTCTTTCTTTTCTTTTTTCTCCTATTCTGTCACCTTTGGTCTGCTTGGCATTCACCCAAATTAGTAGTCTGACAGTCATTTCTCTTTAATAATCGTTCTTGGAAGCTCAAGGAGCACTCCCTTTTCAGCTCTGTCAACAGGGAATCATTAACACTGGAATATATATATATATATATATATGCTTAATTGTTTTTACTGAAATAAACACTCTGGGCACCCCCTGCCGTTTAATGAACATACACTGGGTTAACTACAAGGGCTGCTACCACTGCCATAGTTGATTACTTGCTAGTGGCAGATGAAAGCTTAAAACACACTTATATTTTTGACAGTAAATATGATTTCACTTTTTTGGCTTTCACATCAACCTACCCTTTTCAAAGTAGGGCAGACTAGCAAAGGCTGTCAAAATAAGGCTAGCAAGTAAGTGGAGTAACAGCTCTCCACAGAGCTTGATTATTCTTCTGTGAAAGAGTCTGTAAACAAAACCTTTAGGCTTTTGTCTACTAAACAGTGCTCAGAATTTTTTCCAGCCTAGCATTTTTAATATGTGGGAACATGACTGCAGTGGGATTCAAGAGCACTCAACATTTCTGAAAGGAAGGCAATTTATTCATGTAACTAAATGTGGACTCAGTATTCAAAATGGAGGTAAAAGACCACTTTGTTTTAGAAAAGAGATGGTCTGTGTGTGTGGATCCTCTGAGCTGTGTGAAAGAAATTTTTGCTTTGCCTTGGCTATATATATGCTTACATTTAGGCCTTATTTTTCACTTCCATGTTTTGTGCTGTGATAATAAACTAGCTAGTTGGAGGCCTGATGTCCCTTCATCTAACAACCAGTTCTTTGACATGACCAGGAATCTTTGGACCACGCAGCACGTATTAAACATATGAAGACTCAAATTGATTCCTTCCTGGGCACAAATTCTGGTGAAATATTTGATAGTGTGTTGAAGAATGCTTCTCTTCACCAGATCAATCTACCAGTTTATGAACATGGCCAAGAACTCAATGCAAATTTGCATATGCATCAAAGCAGAAACAAATGTGATGTTGGGGTTGGAACTCTGTTGCAGAGGAGTTGGAACTAGATGATCTTAAAGGTCCCTTCCAACCCAAACCATTCTATGATTCTATGATTCTAAGAAGATTTCCCTTCCATATACTTATGCTATAAAAGAAGGTTAAATGTTCCTTCATCATCCTTTGACTCTGTGGCCATCCTCAAACTCATACCATTAAACTTTTTTAGCCACCAAGGAGGATATCCACATCATATAGTAATGTGGAAATGTCCTGTTTTTTTCAGTCCTGAACTATTGCAGGGACAGGGATGGTGGATGCAAAATAAGCCAAAGACCACTCTGACGATGCAAGAGAATAAACAGCTTAAGTTCCAGTGCCTGGGAACTTTCCCTGGCACAGCTAAAGCTATTAGTATGGATGTAGCCATACGTGCCAAGGCAATTTAAACAGCAGTTGAGCCTGGAGTTTTTTACCGCTAGCTCTGCATAAATATCAAGCTCAGATGTCTAAAAGGGAAACCGGTTGTGTAACAGCTCTTCCTGAATTTAGCTCCAACTGCCTGAGTGGTGGATATCACTCCTACAAGTTTTTGGGTAGGTTTTTGCTGGAGGTTGAAAAAGTTATTGCCAGTGTGATTTTGGTTCATTTCCTACTATCTGAGATCTACTAATCACTTAACCTGTAATATACATTCTATCTTTCAATCCTCATTTAAATACATTTTTTGGCCTAATTTATTAGGCAATTAAGTTCTAGATAAGAAATTACAGAAAGCAAGGCTTGATGAAAATCTTCAAATAGTAATTAAATTTGGATTCTTAGAATGGACATGACTTTAAAATCTGGTTTTCTTCTTCACGTCAGGGACTCACTGAAAAGTAGGCATTACTTGATCCTCTTAATTTCAGTCATCAGTCCTTACACACATCACTGGCATTAGGCTAACCTAGTAGAGATAGTTTTAAGTGTCTCAACAAAATGTAAATTTCAGGAAAATAATTTCTGCAGACCACAAATGCTAGTGACAGTGACTGCCCCCAAAATTCATCCAGACTGTCTAGCTATTTCTCCCAATCTTTTCAATGCTTCCAGACTGCTTGTGTCCTTGTAAAGGACTAATTCTGAAGACACAAGTATGATCAAAAACTTGGAAAATGCAGAATGTGGCAATATGCGTGTGTTGCTTACAGCCATAGCAACACCTAAGTTTTAGTTGTCTTGTCACCTAGTAGAAGTGACTTCAACCAGTGTGACTGGGCAGTGGACTGTGCTCATCCACATCTGCACAAAAACACATCAATTCCCCAGTGCTAGAGAAGACTGACTTCTAGAATGAAGCACAACTAATGATGCGCATATACATGAAGGAAACTTTTGGAAAGTCAAGCTTAATATCAGAGATAACTTCTGGAGTAAAACTACAGGTTTTGAAATACTCTTCATTCATAATATTATTTTGAAAGCAACTTATATAATTTCTTCTTAAATGTGCAGGGAAAACACTCCATGCATTTCATTCGAAGGACCAGTATTTTCATTTGAGATTTTCCTTATACATGTATATCTTGGTGCGATCTGAAAAAAATCAAACAACTCATGTTGTTCATTTCTGCTACGCATGTTACCGCTACAATTGCCTGGAAATAGCTTTCTGATTTAAAATGGACTTTCACACTTCAGAGATCTTTCCCCCGATTTTTCATTAGAAAATCAAATTGACCCAGATTTTCCTGTTTTTTTGTTTGTTCCTCCTCCCTCCCCCCCCATAATTTTCCTTTTTCAGTTCTTTTCAAAGCAGTGTAAGAAAATGAAGATCATATTTTAATCATACTACTAAACATTTAAATAGGCCTTACAGATTTTGCAGATTTTTGTGAGGGTATCAGGAGTTCACAGCTGGAAAAATAATAGCAAGATGGAGGCTGAAGCAATGTCTTCCCTTAGGAAAAGCAAAATATACTGCAGTAGACTCCACCTGAGTCAAAAGAACAGCACCACAGTTTGTGATACTCCATGAAACAGTGCAATGTGTTGCAACCTCCTTTCTGGATGGGAAGAACTCCAGACTGAAAGAGATATTTTCAGTTCTATCTTGTAAATAAGTGAGACAATTATTTCACCATTAGTGAAATGAAATAAAAGTGTTTGCAAAAGCTGTGTTGTGTTAATTGGATATACTCTGTATTCAGGGCAAAAACATTTTTATTGGAACAAGCAGAGAATCTTTGTATGAATGCTAAGCGGTTCCTTCCTCCCCTTCTGTCTCCTACTAAGATCTGCATCTCAGGTACATTTCATAAATAGTAGTCTTATATTCCTTATGCTGGAGAATGTATCTGTTTGAAGATTCTTTTCTTGAGCATATCTTTAGAGATATAAAAACCCATCTGAAACATTCGTTGTCTTATTTTATTGTGACAGAACATGCCATGGACCTGAACCGTATTATGAGTTGAGCCTCCTTTGTGTCATGCAGATGTTTTAACCAAGAGTTTTGAAAATGATTCCTTGTTCTTTTATTCTGCATCTGCTTTGTGTTATTTAGGCACAGTGCAATTAAGAGTTACAAATAGATGTACATTTACATTTGTGGTTTCCAGCTGCAAGTCTTAGTACATAGAGGTACTCACTAACTATAAGATCATGCAACCTTTGTCTTAATTGGGTAAACAGGGTGTTTGAAGTATCACACAGCAGGACCAAGCTAATTAAATATTGTTCAGATTTCTCACTGGGGAGTTTATGCAACACTGAACTATGAGCAGCAGTGCTACAGCTAAGAAACCATGTAATTAAGGTAGATATTTGGGGGAACAGCTGCCCTTCCTTTCCTCAAGAAATGCTGTAAACAACTTGTGGCATTTTGGTGAGATGGAATAAAGATAATCTGATCTGAACAGTTTGAAGAAAACCTTCCTGCAAATACGAGTGTTTCTAAAGAAGCAAGTGAACTTTTAACATACTGAGTCCTCATACTACAGACTTCTGAATAAGCACATTTAAAAATGTCATTGTGGGCTAAATTTTCATAGGTGAATGAATTTCACCACTTCAGTTGTAGTTCTCCACTCCGTACTAGGAACCCCAGATCCCACACTGGTCAACTCCTGGAAGATTCACAACTGTGTTACCATATAGGAACAGACATATCTGGGCTAAATGTTCATGTGGGAGGACGGAGACAAATGCAGGCAACTGAGAGAGAGCAACTCTCTTCTACAAGAAAGGTAACAGGAAACAAGAGGGCCAACAAAGCTAAGGCTGGGAGAGTGAGCAGTTCTAGTGATGTGTGCTTCTTCCTCACTTCACATATGCCACTCTTCAGGTTTTTCCTGCTCTTATTACCTCAGATAAGATAACTTCAGGTGACCAAATTTTGAGATGGGACTTTACATTGCAACTGTATGTATTTTTTCACACAGCAGTAAAGTGCTTATGGGAACAGAGGTTTCTTGAGAGAAATGGTTTCAGAAGGTGTTTATATGACAGAAATCTTATAAGAAGGATTGGACACTCTACAATCCAAGCTCGACTGTCTCCAATCTGAGCGAGACACCTTCCAAAATGAGCGGGACACTCTGCAATCCAAGCTCGATTGTCTCCAGTCCGAGCGGGACACTCTGCAATCCGAGCGAGACACCTTCCAAAATGAGAGGAACACTCTGCAATCCAAGCTCAGTTGTCTCCAATCCGAGCGGGACACTCTCCAAAGAGAGCGGGACACTCTACAATCCCATCTTAACAGTCTCCAAACAGAACTACATGCTCTCCAATCCAACTTTCATGCCGTAACAGAAAAGTTGGTCCAAGCCGAGCTTGAGAGACAGAACATGAAAAACAACCAGCCTGATCAACCACAGGAGGCACCACAACTGATTTCAGTTGCCCCTGTAAGAGGACGGAAGGTGAAACGAATATCAAGTCCAGGGGAGCCACCCCAAAGTCCAGGGGAAGGGCCCTCAACGAGATCCCGGTCACCAACGCCCGCCAGGGCAACAACAACGGAAAGAGACGTTGAAACCCTTACTACTCGTCCTCTGAAAATGACTGAACTTCGAGTCTTGAGAAAAGACTTTACACGGCACCCAGGTGAACGCATTGTCACCTGGTTACTTCGATGCTGGGACAGTGGGGCCAACAGTGCACTGCTAGACAGTACAGAAGCCCGCCAGCTGGGAAGTATTGCCAGAGACTCAGCGATTGACAGAGATATCAGTAGATGCCAGGATGAGTCCTTCACCCTTTGGAAGCGGATGCTATTAGCTGTGAAGGAAAAATACCCCTTCAAAAATGATCTGATGCCTGAGGCAAAGAAATGGACTACTATGGAAAAAGGCATCCAATATTTGAGAGAATGCGCTGTAGTGGAAATGTTACATGACAGATGCATACCTAAATATTTAGAACAGCTTCCATGTCTTCACATTCAGATGTCTCTGAAGAACATATCACTGTGAGATCTGAATGAACACTATTCCCCCCTCACACAACCAGACAATCAATAGGAAAAAATGGAGTACTTGTCTGGGGAGACAGTCATGGAGTTCCCTACCATATCCTTTGGTCTAGATACTTTGCAGGGGAGGGCTGTGTTTCATATCACATGGCATGTATCTGCACTTGAATTTAGATGCATCCCAGTGATTCCACAACTCAGTTCTCCAAGGGGTCTAAGCACGACAAGTCTCGGGTGATGGCTCTCAGGACATAAACAAAAATAATTATAATTTAAGAACAGCTAAAGTCTTAGGAGTGAGAATCAGAAGACAACAGGGTAGGTGCGAGGATGCTTAATGTGTTCAACAGGACATAATGAAGTCCTGAATCTTTCTAAGTTTAGGCATCTCTGTAAAGGGATGAGACAGATGCCAGTGTGGCATTCACAATCTCTCAGAGATTTGCCTTTGAGCCAGATGAGATACTGCCATCTATTCAAATATAAAACTGTTCAAAAAATGCTACCAAATACAGATTATGGATGGCTGTTCTCTATCATTCCTTCGGCCTACAGGACTGATAGAAAAGTGTGAATACTATTTACGTATTTTTTGTAAAATGCAGATATATGACTTCATCATTTAAATTCCAGGGCTGTGGGTATTGTAAACCTTTCTGTTTTCTGAATGGAATAGTATTATTATGGCTATTGTTGTTGTTGATAATTTAAATGTTAATAATTTCTCATCTCTTCAGAGCAAATCTCAGTGTTATTTTAAACAGGAGACCAGAAGCCAAGTTACAATCTCAGTCCACTGCAAATCTTTTCTATTTGCCTTTGGTAGACAGACTTCATGATAATTTTGAGGTAACTATGTACATGCATAAATCTGACCCCAAACTACAATTTATTTATTTATTTATTTATTTATTTATTTATTTATTTATTTATTTATTTATTTATTTATTTATTTTCTGTGGGATCTACAGCCCCCTGTAACCTCAAAGTCCGGATTCATCTGGAAAAGCTGCTTTGCCTGGTAATCCCTTGTGGGCTTAGATCATTACGAAAATCTTTTCCTCGCAAATGTAAGTTGAGTTAATGCATAGTCTGGTAGTTGAGGGAAAATTTTCCCCAGTGTATTTTACTTTTAGAACACATCTGTCTGCCCATGAATCAGTTTGCTCTCTGAACTGGAGGCTCTCTTTTATCAGAATACCTGAAGTGTCCTTCAGTTTTAGAAGTGTGTCCTGAATCCAGCAGAGATTTCTTAATGCACAAAATAGGTGAAAGATTGTTTCTACCAATTTGTTTCTACCTGGAGCATACCTCAACAATCCCCTGACATTTTCTGTTTTGCTGACTCAAAGTACTAAGAGAGAAGAAATACAAGTAATTTGAGCTATTCTTGGACTCCATGGCCTAAGAGTAAGCAGTTTGTCTAACCTGGGTAAAACATGAAAACAGAATTCAGTGTACATTACTTCTGGAAACAGAATTATGGTATGAAAAATACTGTAGGGATGCTAGGTATGCATTCAACAGCTGGTTATCACAATGTGTTTAACGTGAATTTTGTGGAAAATCTATATTTTTTATTTTTCTAGAATTTACAAAAATGTTTTTTAAGTTACTGCCATTTCAAATGCCATTCTGAGAGTGTCGACACTTCCAAGCACATTTTCCAATTGAAATTTGAGCTCCATTTACATTCTGAATGTATTTCAAAATTTTCTTTGAACAGAGATGAAAAATATCCAGTAAAAATAAATATAAATGAACTCCGAAAAATGTGATGAATTTGTTTAAGCAGAATCCATTGTTATGAAAGCCAGAAAGGGTGAAGAATAGGATCAGATGAGGTAGGGAGTTCTTACTGCTGGTAAAAAAACAGTAGTATGTAAAGTGACCAAAGGAACATTTTGCAACAAGAAATAAAAATAGAAGCAGCTGCTATCATTATGGATAGCAATTAAATGGGATCCTAAATGTGATTTTCAAAGACACTTAGTGCTGGTTAGACTTACTTTCTACTGCAGCTCTTAGGACTTCTGCCGGTGAGGCTGGCTGCAGAGAGCCACGCTCCAGAAATCAGCATGGCTCTCTGAAATCACTCCTACCTCTCCTGCCCCTTCTTTCTGGAAAATCCATATTCATAGAAATAAAACTTCAGAAGGAGTAATGTGAGGCCTTATTTGCTGCGTGACTTTGCAACAGCAATCACAGTGATGCAAGACTGGGTTATTTCGGACCTCAGCTGCACAGGGCATTCACTCTGTGCCCCTCCAGCAGACAGATAGATTAATTTTTGTTTCAGCCAAATCCTCCAAGCAGCGGCAGTCAGCCTGATATTCTACACTGGCAGGGAGTTGTTCATCTTTGACAGAACATATGTGCAGCTGAGTTGAATCGAGTTTCATTTTCTCATTCCTCTGCCTCTCGGAGCAAGTTGTGACCTGAACTCAGTCCCCTTAGACCTCCTGGCAGTTTCTGCTTTCTTGCTTTGGCCATGTAATGGTCAAGCAAAGGTGCAGTCATATATTACCTCATGGTATCCCCTTGTACAATTACTGGTGTGTGTCGTTAGTGCTCAATATACCCCTCAGTGTGGGAAAACAAATGGAGGGTGCCAGAGATGAGGATCCATGAGAGGCAGCAGCACTGAGAATAGGAATGAAATTCTTGATTATGTTTATGAACACTGCAGAGAAGCTTGATTAAAATGTGCATCAGTTGCATGGAACAGCAGGGGAGTGACTTGGCCACCTTAAGCAGTTGGGGCAATGGGCACATTGTTTCCTAGATCGTGGGAGCTCTGAAGCAGAATGCCATTAGGCACTGCTCTCTGCACAGCAGCAACCCCCAGCCCATTCATCTCCAGAAGATCTCCTTGTGAACCTCAGTTTTAATTCTCCTCTGAGGAGGATTGTGCCAATGCGATGCAATCAGGTGTCCTGCTCCCTGCTTCAGCACAGGCAGGCACTGTTCAGAGAAGGACCTTTTTTGCTCTGCAATGACAGGAGGAAAAGGCCTCCTGTTGTTCCTTCTCTGCATGAATTTGAGTGGCAGAAAGCCAAGAAATAATACAGCGTGCACACCTATGCAAACTTCTGTTGAGGGATATAATTTTCACAGCAGCCCTTTCCGCCAGCCTTGGAGACTGTAGCCCAGCAGCTGGTAACAGTGTATTCTCAGATATTCACTGGCATAAATCTATGCAGTCTACCTTCAAGCTCAAACTCACAAAAATGGTAATAGTATAGACCTTTCCATTTTACTGCTCTCTTTTTTTTTTTTAAACAGTCACACACATTTTTGTTCTGGTAATGTGAATTCTTTTTTTCACACTCGCACTTCTGAAATTGCGGTTAGCAACAGCATAATTTCACATTCAATACTTCTCACTTATGGTTTCCTTTTACTGCCTATGTCATGAATTAATCCTTTTTTCTCCATTTTTGAAGAGCAGAGAGCATTTTTAAGGGGAGAGCTCAAAGATGAATACAAAAAACCTGCCTTCTTTCCTATTGCTGAAATCTAACAGTGAAAATTTAATCTATTCCAGTGCAAGAAGTGACTGTGACAATGTCACTAAGAATGCTCATGTTGCATGAAATTGTAGGTACACTATTAGAAAAGAAACAATTATAACATCCTTGCGGACTTGTCATATAAGGTAGCTTTAGGATTTTTTTTTTTCCATGGAACAAAAAAAAAAAAAAAATCCTAATTTCAGTCTGAGATTCCTATTTGGAAAATAAGCACCTTTTGTCCAGATAGATGCCATGAATAAAGGAAAAGCTGCATCAAGAAATTGATTGTGCCATTATAGAATAAATGTGTGTGCTTAAAATCAGAGTTTCTTAAGCTTATTGCTTTAAAGATCAGAGTTGGGAACAAAAGCAAATCAATTGAAAGGTATCAAATATAATAAGCTACCACTGCTGGAAGTAACAAATTGACTCTGACTTGTGCGACCAGTTCACACCATACGCCTTTCTATTCTAATGTTTCGGTGAATTGCTTGAGTAAATAAATTAATTGCACCGTCATGAGGAAACACACATGGAATTTGCTTTACCACAAGGCAGAATGTAACTCAGTAGGCGACTCAAACGGATGAGCAGCAGAGCTGTGGGGAGCTTCGGCGGCATTCTTGGAAAGCCACCATTTTTGCTGCAGCAGCAATTATACAAGAGCTGGCAAGGACTCATGGAGATGCAGCTTTAAATAAAACTTGGTATTTACTGAAATGCTTCGGAGAACGGTTAATGCTCTTTGCTCAATATCCTTCATTGTTCCAGCAGCCCTAGAAGAGGAGCTGCAAGAACTCTGGAAAAGTTCCCATAGCAACAGTTGAGAGGACAGACCATTTTCTTTCCAGTTGAAGATGAGCAGCAGAGACAGTGATTCTGGTAAACTGCCCTTCTTGTGCCCAGCAGGGCTACACTGCGTTACCAGTGCTTACAGAAGGGCACTATTTTTACTGCCTCCTGAAGAGAGATGACTGCCACTCTTGTTAAAATTATTATATTATTTTCACTGCAACTAGGACAATACCTCCTTTCAAACTTGGAAATGAGAACAATGAGAGTACAGCCTGCACTCAGACATCCTGGTCTGTAAATAAGGCCAACACTGGGGCTTGGTGACCAAGGCACTCATTTGGGATTTGACCACTTCCTTGTGGAAATTCCTCCAAACCATCTCGGGGTCTGTCTGCCCCTGGGTCACAGCTCTGCTCCCAACCCTTAGTCAGTCCCAAGGGCCTCTGTGTCTCTGTAGCCAGTGGTGTGCCCTACAGCAGCTCTGCTGCTGCTGTCAGCAGCATGCCACTTGCCCAGAGCATTCCCACCGAGCACGCTTTCTCTCTTCTACAGAAATAGAGACAGCCAGGGGCTGCAAATGAGACTGCCCAAAGTTTTGAGCAGCCCTAAGAAATGTAATGGCTAATTGCAGGATCAGAATGCTTTGTCAGAATGGTCCTGGGGCTGGCACATTTTTGGGGGCGTGTTTATCTGCATTTATTGGGAATGTTTTATCTGTAACAACCTTTTGCACACAAATGTAACCATACTTTCTAACGCAATGTGTCATAACAACAAAAAGCAGAAATCAACAATTTGTGTACCCATGCTATGAAAAAGTTGCTGAGAATATCTGGTCCCTATTATTTCAGGATTTCCCAATATAGATAAACAAAGTATTCAGTTTCTTTTTAAGAACAAAGTTATCTAAAACCAGAAATATATGTATTACAATTCATACTGTATGTATGAGCTGCATCTACACTAAGGTATTAGGCGAGTCTTTAAAATTCTAATGTAATTAAATATTTTCTGTTACATGTTCAAGTTTCGCTGAAAGATCCTCGGCTTCATCAACTTTTTAATTATGTAAGCACGGTTTCTGCTTACTTTACTTCGTTTCTAGCAGTAATTCCCTCATCCAGTCAATCTCCTCCATCAAAAGGGAAGTAGCAGTAGTTCATAACTGTGTTTGCAATGCCACAGAATGACAGAATCATAGAATCATTCAGGTTGGAAAAGATCTCTAAGAACAAGTCCAACTGTCAGCTCATCACTACCATGCCCATTAACCATGTCCCTCAGTGCCACATCTACATGTTTTTTGAATGCTTCCAGGGATGGCGACTCCACCATCTCCCTTGGCAGCCTGTGCCAACACCTCACTGCTCTTTCAAAGAAGAAATTTTTCCCAATATCCATCCTGAATCTCCCCTGGCACAACTTAAGGCCTTTACCTCTTGTCCTATTGCTGTTACCTGAGAGAAGAGACCAACTCCCACCTCGCTACAACCTCCTTTCAGGTAGTTGTAGAGAGGGATAATATCTTCCCTGAGCCTCCTCTTCTCGGGACTAAACAATCCCAGTTCCCTCAGCTGCTCCTCAAAAGACTTGTGCTCCAGAACCTTCATTATCTTCATTGCCTTTTGCTTTGGACATACTCCAGGGCCTCAATGTCTTTCTTATAGTGAGGGCCCAAAACTGAACACAGTACTTGAGGCACGTCCTCACCAGGGCTGAGTACAGAGGGATGATCACCTACCCGCTCCTGCTGGCAACACTATTTCTGATACAAGCCAGGTTGCCACTGGCCTTAATGGCCACCTAGGCACACTGCTGGCTCATGTTCAGTCAGCTGTCAACTAACACACCTCAGATCTTTTTCTGCCACACAGTTTTCCAGCCACTCTTCCCCAAGCCTGTAGCATTGTATACGGTTGCTGTGACCAAATGGCAGGACACAAACTCTTATCAATGTAAAAGTGACGAATTTTTGGTGCCTAGTATGCCCACATTGCATTCAGTGTGACAGACTGGAGCATTCTAGCCCATTTTGATTACAAGGTTTAAGTATGTTACACAAAGCATTTTGCCCACATAAGCGGATGGTTTGAAGGCATGCTTTTACCCCATGCTAACCAGCACAACTGGTAGATCAGGGCTGGCCCAAGCATGTGCAATGGCAAAGTGATGCCTTGTGGTTTCCCTGTCCCTCGCACTCCCCCTGTTGTTCTGCTGTGGTTTGTCCCTGTGGGAAGCCCGCACAAAGGGGTGACCATGTGCAGGTCGGGGGAGCTGGCAGTGCCAAGGGGCTCTGGTAGGGCAGGTATGGAAACAGTTGGGTTTAATCCCCAGTATTCCCTGTCAAATTTAGATGGGCCAACAAAATGTGCTAATGTAGAAGCCTTTCAAAAAAGCTGTATGACTACCAGATAGCAATTGATATATCAAAATATTTTATACATAGGGAAACGCTTGCTCTCACACACCCTCAGTGCATAAACCAGCACTGACTTCATCCTGGGTGGAGCTGCAGTGGTGGTTTGTGCAAGCAGAGAGCCAGGCCTGCACTCCTGATCCACGCCGCAGGTGTCAACATTATGGCTTAGAAAATACTGAAAACCGAGGAAGATAACCTAACAACCGATGAGTTATAAGGAAGCTCACTTGAGGCTGCAGAGTCTTCCTGTTCCTCATGACTGGCTTTTTGCGCTCAGGAGGCTCCCGCATTGCCACCCCTCCCCCAAACCCATAAAACCAGCACTGCAGTCCTAGAGGGGCAGCAATCCCCATAAAAAGGCCGCCCTAAATCCCGTGGATAAGTTTATGTGGCTGCTATTCGGGCAAGGGCGGTGTTTTGATTGTTCTCCCCGACCTTTTCACCCTCCTTCCATTGCAGCGGAGGTCGGGGGGCAGGAATAAGCCCAGCCAGGGTACACAGGCCTGGTGGGCTTGTGACGTGAGGGCAGAGGAAATAGTGTTTATTTAATTGGTCACTATGCCTGGAAAGGGGAGAAAGGCGGGAGGACTCCTTCTTGCAGGCAAAGATGGCAACTGGGAGCAGGGTGTCTTGTGCAGCTGAGATGTTTTTTGCCACGGCCTGTGGGGAAATGACATGGGACACTGTGCTGCTCTGGGAGGCAGGGGACAGGGCCCTTCATCACATTCACATTCCCCTACAAAAGCCAGAAACAACGCATCCAGTTGTTGACATGTGGAAGCACCCTCAGCCGAGCCGCCAGACCCGGTACCCCACTGTGAGGCCGTGAGGCGGCCATGACGCCCGCCCTGGGGCCGATCCAGCACTGGGGACAAAATGGAGGCCCCACCGGCCCCGAGCCGTGTGCTCACACCACCGGCCAGGTCCGCTGAAGGCCCACGCGCAGCACCCCGCGGGCCGCAAGTGCGCGTCTCTTCGAAGGTTGTCGGTAACCTCCCGGCGCGGCGGCAGCCGGCGTTGACCTCTCAACAAAGAGCAGGTTCGCGCCCCTCCCCCACCCTGCGGGCGGGAGGGA
>NC_034409.1:123108628-123215059 GCF_002078875.1 Numida meleagris
CGCGCGGCGCGGGGGTGGGGGAGAGAGAGGGGGAAGGGAAGAGCGAGGTGGGGGAGGGGCGCGCTGAGGAGGCGAGCGGGGAGTGTGTTTGCTCGCCTGTGTAACGGCGGAGTTTTCGTCTTCGCGGCCGAAAAATAAAATAAATAAAATTTAAGTAACATAAAATAAAGTGAAATAAAATCAAATAATAAAAATAACTGGCTCGGAGAGGGGCTGAGGTGCCGCAAGGGGTGGTGTCTGCCATGTTGTGCGGTGCAGCTCCCCAGGGCATTGGGGCCGACGGTTGTGCCACCCCTGCCCTCCCCAGGCCTGCAGCCCTTCTGCCTCCTGCAGCTCCCAATTGCCCCTGTGCCACCGCAGCTCCCAAGTGGAAGAAGAAATGTGTGCTTCTGTGCCTGGAGGTAGCATCTTCCTGCATCCCAATAGTCGCTCTCTTACACTGCAAAAAATGGCCCTGAGTGTCTCATTTCAAGCCAAGAAAGATACACAATCAGTAGGTTTAATTTTCACCCTGCTTGAATGCTGTGCTATTTCTCTCTAAGTCTTTGGGAGGAAGAGGAGGTGGGGAAAAGGAAGGTGCTCTAGAAATCTGAATTTGAGGTGCAGAAGGCCACATGTGAACGCCCCGCTGGCTCAGAATGCACGGGTGCGTAGATACAGGGGAAATCCCTCATGGGACAGCCCCACCTGTGTTATCTGGGGATTTTAGTAGTAGGCCCCATGCTTCCTTCACCAAGTGACACAAGTCCTGTAGCCCAGGTGGCTCCTTGGGCACACAGCTGTGGAAATGTCATCTTACCCTCCTTTGGCCAGCTGCAGTACTGGCACCTCTGAACCCTGCTCCTTGTCTGCATCGTGAGCTTCACATAAGCACGGGAGGGCCTGGCAGAAGAAAAGGTGTGCTGAGCCACCTGGATGTCCTTCCCTGGGGCAATACAGCTGCTGTGACTGCAGCAAAAACAAAAAGGCAAAAGAAATACCACTTCTTTGCATCGCCTCTTTCCTGAAACTTTCCTAAACGTTCACTAAATGAAAGAAAAATACTAAAAGAAAAGCTGAAGTCTCTCAAATACTGCCTGGAATCAACAGAATCAGGCAGGTCTCCTAGGAGATGCTAGAACAGATGATACTGTGAAGTAAACAACAGTGTGAAATGGCACTGCAAGAGTGTGCTGGGAAGCTCATTCTAAGGGTAAAAGTCAGGCTTATGTGAGTGATGTATTTCTTGGAGATGTAAAATTAGAAATTTTACCCCCCAGCAGAGGGCCAGTTTCACTGCTGGCCTAATCTGATGCCATTCCAGCAATCTCAGAAAATCACACTGATTAATACAAGAAGTGATTCTGATCCTGGAACAATGAGAGATGTCTTTCAGCGAAAGCAAATAAAGGGGACTATAAAATTCAGGCCTGGTGTAAACTGGATGTTAGTTAAGCAATAATCACGTCCATAATTAACACAGGGTCACTTAAATGTGTTTGAAGTTATCGGTGTGATTTAAAAGCTTTTGGAATTTGCTTTGAATGTTTCTCCCCATTTTAAATCTGGCTATGCAGCTTTAACCCTGAGTCACATCACAGTTGTATTTGGCAAGTTAGCTTTTGTTGAACTGGTTTAACACACTTAAGCAATCCCAAATATAATTCTTTCTAGTGTACCAACCTTTTAAGAGAAGAAAATAAAGAAAAGCAAAGCTTTTGTGTGTGTGTGCTGGAGAAAACTGAAGTGGCCATCATTAATCTGTCATTCATTTTACACACTCTGATAAATAATCTTTTGTGGAAAAAATATTAAAACATATTTTTATTTTCATAGACTGTTTGATTTCTTTTGCTGCTGGAGGTATGTTGCCCAGTCTGTTATCTGAACAAAGCTCATGACAAAATGGGCAAACTGACAGGAAAGTAAGACCTAATGATGGAGAAAATCCAAATGGAAAGCATGCTGTAATTTGACGAGGATCCACCAGAATCACTGGACACAGTTTAATGCTTGCAATCTCAACCAAAGGAATAAAATACTTTTTTAAACAGCTATTGACAATTCATTATGCAGCTTAAACAAAATACAAATTTCCATCCTGCATTGTTTGAGATTTTATTATTCAGTTTGCCTCACTAATGCATATGTAGTCTTGTTTATCTAAGCTAAAATGTAAGTAAGCCTTATGTTTTGCCCAGGATCTTTCTGCGTGGATACTGCGCAAAGGAGAAAAGTGGGGATGCCGGAACAACAGAGTCCTAGAAGTTCTCTCTCTGCTTCAGCAAAATAAACTATTCTTAGTAGCTTATCAGGAAAAGTAAGAGGAAAAGTATGTGGTGGCATCAATTACAAATCAAACTGTGTTTGTGTGCATACATATGCAAGTGTGTACTGATATATGTGCTAACACGTTCAGTTCTGTAACAGAACATTACTACTATGCCATAACAGGTAAGCGCTTCACATTTTATGCTGGAAGTTGCCTGACAGAAGAAAACAGAAACCTTCTCAGATCACTGCTTTTAAGTGTAGATCAGTTGATATTCCTGTTAAATGATAAATACTTGTATCATAGGGAAAATGCAGGTTCTCTTAGTTGCTGGGCTTAGTACCATAAAACACAGTGTCCTTGGTGGACATTTATTCCAATGGAAGCCAAAAAATGTGACTGTGATTTTCCCTTTGGTTTTTGTTGTGTTGATGTGAGCATCCATTCTGGATTGTTATGGTTATCATCAGATAATCATTAGATCCTTTGGCCACCTTGCTATCTCTCTTCTAAGTAGCTCCTTGTTTTTAAGGCTACCCTAGCCCATTCCCTTTTCCTCTTTACTTGTCCACTTGTATTCACACTGAGGCAGAGTAATGAAAAGTTGGGGTGCAGCTGGCTCTTGATGTGAACAGCACATCATGTGCCATGGTGCCTGACTTCTTGCTGTATACCAAAATCTCACATACAAGAAGTAGAAGGAATGTTTCTTTCTGTTCGTGACTGAAATTAAATCCTGCACATTTTCAACACGCGTTACTCATTTCTTCTTTTCAAAGCTGCAAGGATTGTTGACCTACTTTCAGGTGGAAAAAGAGACACAGAGGCAGCAATCTGTTCTGTAGTGTGCTGTAAAATGAATCCCCTCCACCAGTACATGAAACAATTATTTGCATTCAAATCTGAGTATCTTCTTTGATTCCTCTGGTGGTGCTTTTTAAAATGAGTGGTCACGGATTTAGGGGAATTTTCTCTTTTAAAATGGATCTTATCGTGTGCATTTTTTTCTGCTTATATAAATCAGATCTGCTGTTTTTCCAGACTCATGTTTGGAGGAGTTCAGACAAGGGCTTGGAGATGTACGTGATCCTTCAGCCTTCAGGCCAGGATGAATTTAGCCATGGTGCATTTATGAGACCTGTGGGTGTGATCAAGGAGCGGGTTTTCAGAATCAATTAGAGGACGGCTTGGTGTCCTGGAGAGGGAGGCAGGGGAGCTGAACCCAGCAAATCTCTGCATGTCTGATGCCATTTGGAAAGGGTCTCAGCCTGGGAGGATCGGCAGGCAGCCTGTCAATTGCTACCTCCCACTTCAGTTTCACCCCATCAGTAGAAAAGTCAGTCTGGAATGCAAAAGCTCCTTTCTCAGATTTCCCCCCGACATCCAGTACTGAATGTACCACCTGTGGCTGAACTGAAAATTTCATCACCTTTTTTATTCCTCTGATTTTACTCTTCCCCTTTCATTCCTTACACAAAGCAGAAAACACGTGCAAGGAAAAGCAGCCAGAAGGACCCTCAGTTGATGGGAGCTGGGATGTTATTCAAGACAATTACTCTGGGAGACTGTGTAACTATGCAATAGCAATGCCAGAGAGGAGCCCTGGGGAATTACATCAGCTTTTTTTTTCCTTAGGGGAAAAATACTGAATAGCATTATGAGCTGTCTAACTCTAATCAGCACTGTCCTAGTTCATAGCAAAGCACGCAGAGTGAACCAAGAGCAGAGCACACACAGTTTCTGCAACGCGGTTTTGAGAAAGCAAGGCATATAATTTCCTGTGAAGCCCTGAAGTATGGAACAGATAATAGGAAACATAGGCTTTTTCCTGTGTATAATCTATTTCACCTCCAGTCTCCTTTGTCTCCTTGCTGTCATTCATGACTCAGCACCGCCTTTCATAAACCCTGATGCCTCTCTCCTCTGAGG
Organism: Numida meleagris; assembly: GCF_002078875.1. Lineage (NCBI taxonomy): Eukaryota > Metazoa > Chordata > Aves > Galliformes > Numididae > Numida > Numida meleagris. The sequence continues at coordinate 123,112,809 of NC_034409.1, forward strand.
TGCTGGTTCTCTCGAAGGACTGCAGAGCTGTTTCCTTTGTCTGCTCACTGAACGTGACTCATCTCTTCTTGGACACTGGCCTTTACCACTTGCATTCTGATGGTACAAAGTATCACACTGAGGCCAAAAAAGAAAAAATAAATCCCACTCAAGGAATTTACTGCTGTACTCAGCTAATTGCAGTGCCAGCTGAGCAGCAGGTTTCGGCCACATCGGGAGTGGGTACCTCCCAGTGCTCTGTGTGAAGGCTGCATGGTGGTTTGTCCCCACTGAAGGCTTGGTCTCACTTCCTCCTCTCCCCACGGGGACCAGCAGTTTGCAACCCGCACAGCTGGACGTGAAAGCCAAGAAACCTTTCACCTTTCCCAGTATGTGGCAACACCCACTGCCAGTTCTCACTTTTGCTTCCACATCCCTTGGAGTGTTGTCTCTGCAGGGCAAGCATTTTGCTTTCCTTTGCGACAATAATTCAAGGTTTAAACATTTGCCAGGCTAATGGTTCTGACATGCAGACAAAATGAAATAACTCAGAGTGGAGCTGGCAACTGGGGAACTCCAGAAACAAATTGATCTGGCAAGGAGTTTTCATTATGCTTCAGGGAACAGGTTGATCTGACAGAAATAGAAGTTGGCAAATAGATTACCTCTTGGAAAATGGCACACTGATGAGGGGTGTCGTCTGATCTGGCTCAGAGAGGTGGGGTTGGCTGGCTCAGTGGAAACGAGGAGAATGAGCCCTCGTTGGAACCGAGATTTTGTCATTTGAGTGTTTCATAAAGCGCTCTGCAGGCTTGCAGATTTCTCCTGCGGCACCCGTCACCGTCAGGAGGCTCTGCCAGAGTGCATCAGCCATGACTTTCTGCATCTCGTTTTGCCTTGGCTCCACACCCTTGTGGTCTGCTTCTGGCCTTTCCTTCCTGGTCTCCTGGGCCTCTGATCCACCTCAGCCTCCCTTTTGTGAGCATGGCCAGGGAGGGCGAAGAGATGTGGAGATTTAGCCCAAATTGCCCAATTGTGGTAGTTGCTATCACAAGCTCCACATGGCTTTATTCCTGCGAAACATCCAGGCACTCAGTGCCGGGAGAGAAGAAACTGTCTATAACCTAATTTATAAGCCTTCTATATGGTTGATAGGGACATCGAGCCTCCAAAGCAGTTAAAACTTTTGCACTGTGTGCAAAAGTCTTTTGTTATCAGTTTCAAATATGCAAACTACCAATTCTTTTAAAAAACAAAGATTCCCTTTACATTTCTAGTAATTAAAAATAAATTCCCTACCTCTATCTGTGAATATAATCTTCTAAAAAGTTGCCTGTTCTTTCTATAAATTCTTCCTGTTATCTCTACTGTGTTTTTTTTTTTTTAATGATTCATCTTTCAGCTACTCACTGTTACCTTATATGGTCTCCCTATACATCTGGGCTTTTTCTTAATGAATGGTATTCTTTTTCATAACCTATTTTGATGGTTGAGAATAACAACTTCTTACTGTTATTTTATAACAGTATAGAAATGAAGAGATTTAATTTTTTTTGCAAGTACACTAATTTCCCGTGGAATGAATACCATCAACAAAATGCTTTAGCTGAGCTGTATATAAAGAATAAATCTATGTCTGCAAAGTTGTTCAGATGTCCTTGATTATACTTTGGGAGCAACAGTAAGTTCTTACAAGATGGCACACACAAACATTATCTTAAGGTGGAAAAATAGAAAATAAAATAATTATTAAATATGGTCATAGGGATGTATCTGAGTTTACTCAGTTAATGCACAGTAATAGCCATCATAATGAAAATTAAAACATGTTACAGTGAATGGATTGCACAATTCCCTTGTTAACTTTGGAATCTCTATGGGCCCTTATACTTGCCTTATTGAATAGGAGTACACTTGTCTGGGAGAATAAGTATTCACGAGAATAGCAGAAGAGTAATATAATAGATCAAACACAGACTATATGTAGGAACTCTTGCAATTTTTTGTTTTCATCTTTTCTTACTGTCTTTCTGACAATTTCCTGCTAGCAATCCATCTATTGCACTTTAAGTTAAGGTAAACTATAAATCTTGCAGTAGTTATGAAAGGATTTTCAGAGAAGGTTGGTTTTTTTTTTTAACTTTATAAAGGAGTTTGGGAAAGTACAGAAATTAAAATGCCTAACAGATAAGTAGGATAATCTTTTCTAACAAGGAACACAAAGACATTGTTCTACCAGGAAAGTATCACAAATGTATTTCAGTTGTCTGCAACTGTAGTAATGAATTATCCATGTCAATGACATCTTGATTTTTGTGTTATTGTAATTAGTATGTAATCCAGTCACGTTTCCAAGAATTTTAAATATTTTTTAAAAATTCACCTTGTCTTTCCCTAGTCTGCAGTAGATGGTATTGCTTGTTTGCCCAAACCACGTTTTCTAGAATTCCTCACAAATTTGGGATTGATTAATTTAAATGGTTTTGTATGATTTTTGGGAAAATTTGTGACATCTTTCTTTTGTTTAAAAATGCCATCTTATTCTTTGTTTTGTTTTAGTCTTTAATTCAAACCAAGCTGAATCCCTTCTAGCTAGTACACTAATTGCATTTTAGAGTTTTGTCACAGAGAATCTTCTAGGTCTTGACATGTTATTGTATGTCACAGTTTAAAGCCAAAGTTTATTAGCCAGCCTGTGAAAACAAATGAAGTTAGTATGAAAATTGTTGATTCAACATCAGCTTTGATGGGTGACTAGAGAACAGTGATATACTTTGTCCCATCTTAAACTAGCCTAGATATCTCATGAAAAATGCTGTATGAACATAAATGACTGTGGGTGATGAGGCCTACAATATTACTTAGAGTTTAAAATGCACTGCAAAACCTTGGTGAACAGACATATTTTATGAGATAGCTTTGCCTTATCTTCTGTTGCCTTTAAGGCCAATCTGAAGAATCACCTAACCATAAAATAGAAATCTTCATTTTCTCTCTTCCATTCTTTCTTCTTCTCTCCGTGTCCCTTCCCCTTCCACTTCCCTTCCCTATTTCCTGTTTCCATTTTCCTTCACCAAAAATGAAATTAGCTGCTTTTTAGATAAGAAGCAGATCTTTCTTCCACTCTGACTGGTAAAAGTGTTATCTGAATTAGCTTCTATAATATTAGTGGAATCATGATAGTATTAGGAGGTAGAGAGTGAGCAGACAAGGGGAAAGTACAGATTAAGGAGGAGCAGTATGTATTACCCACATAAAGCCATTCCTGAATGAACTCCACCTAGTCAGAACAGTGTAAGCAGGGGACTCTTTCAATTCTTAAAATACCTTTTCTGAGGGGAAGGAAAAAAACCCAAAAAACAAAAATGAAAAACGTGCAATTTAAACAGATATGCGTATTTTAAAATAATTACTGTTCATTATCCAGATCTTTCTGAGATAACAAAGTGCATTTCATCACTAACCTTTCACTTCTGAATGTTTTTACTTAGAGATCTTTGTAATATCACTATCATTGTGACGTGGCTTGTGAAAATATCATCTTCCTTTGCCTCAAAATTTTAAGTTTTATTTTTTGAAGCAGGAATTTGTGTTCAATCACACAGGGGAGAAAAAGCTTGAAAAACTATGCTTCTATGAAAATGTGAAGAAAATATATATTTTTTCATTTTGATTCTCCTGAAATTCCTCAGGAAAATCTCATTGTGTGATTACTGCTGCTAACAAAGGATTGGAGCAGTATGAGAAGAATAAGGCAAGAAGGGAGGAAAGGAAGAGGAGGAAGTTGATTATGAATGTGAAAGCTTTATTTACACATACAAGTACAATCAGCAGCTTTGAAAAAGGAATGGAGAGAGAAAGCACACACACACATTTTTTACATTTCTGAATGCATAATGGTGATCTGAAAGAATCAACTAATTTGGTAATTTTAATCCACAGAGAATTTGTTATGCTTGTGAAGAGGCAGTATTTTTTCCTTAGAGCTCGTAAGATTAAGTTGACAGAAAGGGAATTTTTTCATGTAGTCATTCAGCTCTCAGTGTGATGCAAGGGTGGTTTTGAGAGAAGACACAGGACTGCTACCTGTTTTTCCACGAAGCATCTGTAGGTTACTTGTAAGGTAGATTGAACATGATTCCACTGATGGATCTCAAAATAAGCTTAAAGGAGGAGTGAGCAGAGTTAGAAGTAAAGAAACACATTGTGCTGTTATTGAGCTGTTGGGGGCATGTCACCACTCATGGAGCTGTTGCTGCATCCTGGTCATCCCATGGACATGAATATGGAGACTCGTCCTCTGCATTGTGGCAGTGGCCTTTGTCCTATATAATAGCTGGTGGCCTCCCCTTGTCTCTTAGAGGTGCTGTGGCCTAAAGAGGGGTCCACCAGGGTTTGATCCTTGCTGTATACTTTGTCCTGCAAGTTAGAAGATAATTGGCAGAAAGACAGCGATGTAGTGTTTTGCAATTAGTTACTTTTGCTGCATTGTCTGAATCACTCAGCTCAGCAAAGACAGTTGAATGCTGGGCAATGAGCATCTATGTATCAGTGTGTCAAAATCATTAATAGGACGTGATGAAGATAAGGTTTATGCCTGTGCTTTTTCTTTTTTCTTTTTTTTTTGTGTGAAGAAACTTCATATTTTTGCCAGTATTGATGCTGCTTTGTCACTGATAGCGAGAGGATGGATGATGTAGGCTGGTGCAGGCTTTTTAAACATACAAGACCGAGTATATGTCCATGTCAGCTGCACAATTGCAATGAAGAAGCCTAGCACAGGAACTAAACATCAGTGGATCAACATTTTCAGCCTCCATATTAAATACAATCTGAAAGAAGATGATGATTGAGAATAAGTTTTAAAAAGTCTCTATTTTCCATTTGTCCTACTTTGCTGGGGGAAAAACCTCCTTAGAAAGACTTACAAAGAATTCTCTCGTGAATATATATATATGTGCACCTATGTGTCGGTGTGCAGGTGCATGCTAGTGAAGAGGCATAACTGTCTGCCACCAGAGATTCTTGCTTCCTTTCTTTTTGGTTGGGAAGCTAGGGGAGACCACGATGATTGTTCACTGAATTCAATAGTTGCATCTGGGAAAGACCATTCCTCAAACTGCTTTGAATCCAGTCAAAAGGTCTTGGCAGGCCTAAGAGCCTGAGTTTTGGAAGTTTTTGCTAGGGAAGGATAAGGGCTGGAGGAATAAAGGTTTAAGTGTGCTCTGAACAGTGTTTCTTGATATGAGATATCCCATTCAAGGTATATTTATCTCTGTTCAACCAATCTTCTTTAACCTTTATTTGTAGTGTGGATTGGAGGATCTGTACATGTGTAGTGAGGAGCAGTTAAGTGTTTTTTAGGGGACAGCATACATTTAATTTGATGGGCATCCATGTAAGGGCATGGATAGATCTTTTTGTATCTATTTGCTTATGGTAAGGTCTTGACGTAGGTGCAGGGCAGCACATAACCTTTGTTCTCGATTACAGGACCTTGTTTCAGATCATCAAAGGTGAGCCATAATTCTTTCATGTCAAACACTTCACTTGGCTTCTAGGTGATCCCAGGACACACCGAGATGTTATTTTTTGATGGCTGAGTGCAAAAGTTTTTTCTTCCCACAGTTCTTGTGGGAAATGAAACCAAAGGTCTTTTACCAGTCTGTACTGGCTGCACTGCAGCCACTTTTTACTCACTCCTGGAAGAAATGGTATTTATTTTATAACATTAGATGTTACCAAATATACAGTATATTTATTAATTACTGCAACAGTGTGCACAATTAAGGAGTATGTGGCTAAAATAAAATGAGTTAGTATTTGCCTTTGTGTAAAATTGCAGCATTGCTATCTGAGATGCAATTGGAGTTGCACACATCTCCAGTGGCAATTTAACCTTTTCTTTAAATAGGCTTTGTGCACGATATTTTTTGACTTTAAACTCCTCTCTATCCTTTTATCTTCAATGTTATAGAAGTATAATGCTGTGAAAGATGCAAAGTGATATTTTTATTTTGAAGCTTGCTATATTATGGTGAAGACACATGGTGTTCTTGTGGTATGTAAGACAAGAAGTATGTATTGCAAATTATATTGCAAAGTTTGGACACAAAAATACTCTTAATTTTCTATTATAATTCCTGTTGTGATAAAACGTCTCTCTTATTGATGAGGTTTGGATAAATATTTAAAATGGAAGCATTTTCTAGGGAAAGATGCAGATTCAGTGAAACAAAAATAATCCATGGACTATGTTGAGAGACTTTGTTAAATTTCATGTTTACAAAAAAAATCTAAAAGATGCCAAAATAATTTGAATATTTTGCTTTGACTTGCAAAACAAAACTTTCAATTTTTTAAACTCGGATGGATTTCCTGCCTAGAATTCTACTTTCATTAAAAAAAAGCTCTACATTGTGATGATGTGTGCACACTGACAGGAATTTCAATGCACTGTCAACTGCTTTTTCTGTCCTCATTCCCTTCTCCTCCTGTAGAGGTTTTTTCAGAATTGCCATTGACTAAAAATATCCATGATATTTGTCGGTCTGTGTCTGACAACTGTGATTTCCATATCTTTCCCTTCGTGTTGTATCACTTCCACAGCTACCCCACAGTTTTTGAACACTGATTTTCATGATATCCATGACTGCCAGTTGTCTGTCTTGCTTCCATCACATGGGTGGAGGGACCTTTTCTCTACGCCTTAAAATCAGTGACAGAGTTGGAGAAAACTCAGTGGGAGAAACATATTTCCACCAGCCCCTTTAAGTTTTTCTCTTTCTTCCCAAGGCCTTGGGTTTTGGATACTGTCCACTGTGAACTGTGCTTTCTTTTGACAAGTTGTCATTGTGGGATACAGCTTCAGAACCAACACCAGTTTCTGTGACATAGAGGTTGGAGTGGTCACTTCTTAAGTGGAAAAGTTTATTTTTTACATCAACATATGCCATGTTATAAAAGCCCTTTCTTCTCAGGCACATCCCAGGTGCTGAGAACCAAGCAATGGCGGTACCGGACTGGCTCCATTTGGAGATTCCTTTAGAAACAGTGCTTCTTGAAGCTCTTACATGAGGCTTGGCTACTCGAGAGCCACCATGCTAGGCCACAGGACTGGCCTGTGCTCTGCGGGGGGCTACCATCAGGGACCTTCAACATAGGGCCTCTGTCTGCAACTAGCCTTGGCACCCAGCTCCCAACCCAGATGGCCCTGGGGGTGGTATGGGGTCCTGGGTAGTGGAATAGGTCGAGGAGCCGCAGGGGTTGTGTGGGGTCCTGGGCCATGGACAGTGCTGGGAGCCCCAGGAGTGGTGGTCTCCTCAGGGACACAAAGAAAGGCAGGCAGGTGGATGGATGTTGTTCTGTTCTGTGGGTGCTTTGGTAAAAGGTTTATAGCAACAAACAGAAAACGCAACTAGCACATCTCAGAAAGCTTGTAATATATAACAGCTTAGTCATGTTAATTAAATCATTTATTTACATAAACTGAAGTTTAGCCCCTTACATGTAGTGCGTTGATCTGGAGCATGATGTACTGTGCAGAGTGTCTGACTCCTGCACAGGACTGTTCCTGTTCCAAGGTTTGTTGGACTTCCCTCAGCTGCCTCTAACATTCCTCTACTGGATGGATTTTGCACTTTACTTCTCATTTCTAACAGAGAAACACAAATCTTCTGCATAGGCATTTCCCACCAAGCCCAGACTTTCTGCAACTTAGTGTTGAATGCTGATTTTGTGTTAATGTGTGAAAAAACAGATTCCCCAGAAATCTACTGTTCTGACAGTGGTACTGCATCCGTGAAACGTGTAGTTGAGGTCACTCAGTGCCTGGCCAGCTCTGTGTGCAGGCCTTCTGCTGAAAAAGCACCCCAGACAGCATGGAATAGGAAAGGGGAGAATGCATGCAGGACCTAGCAAGGTGGTTTTAATTAGGATAAAAACTGTGACCATTGCAAGTTGGGGGATTTGTAACGTGTTACTCAACAACAGTACTTTCAAAACATTTCCTCACCTGCCTGAAGAGAGAGCCTGCAGCCCTGTAAATGTCTACTAATGTGCAGAGGACAGGAAAATAGATCAAAGCAGCTGTGTTAATTAGGAAAACACATGTGAAAATGCAAATAGAAATACATTATCATTACTATCACTCTATAATGGGCCATTCAATCCCATTCTGAAAAACAAAATGGGTTTTGTGAATTTTTTTGAGTGATACTACAAGAAAATCCACAAGACCCTGCTGCAGGACCTAGGCTAAAGTCTGAATCTCTACAAGCTTTATGCATTTTGACACAAAAGAATATGTCAGCGTATGAACATACAAAACAATGTTTTAGTATAAAGATGTTAATGCATTGAACATTTTATGCAACTTTATGTAGTTCTTTTACACAGGATAGTCATATAATTATGCTAAACATTTTTATCTGCCCTGAAGCTTTAGGAACAAGCTCACTAAACTGTGGCTTAGTGAATTTTTGAACTCTCCTAAGGCAGAATATGATAAATTATTAGTAAAAAAGAAAATACATTTGTGATGTTAATGCCACTGGCAGTCTGGGAAGCTTCACCTTCTAGGGCATGCCAACTGAAAAAAGAGATGAGATGTTTTATCTCCATCTCTCTTCTCCATTTTTGAGCCCAAACAAAAGTAAAATTACCCATAAAGCTGAATAAAAATAGCTTCCCTGGAGCCAAAGGAACAAAAACTATAAAAACAATAATGTAAAAAAGAGTTAATATTTTACTAGATCACAAATGAAAGAAAAAATGAGAAATAGATTTAGACATTCTACATTAAAAGAAAAGCTGAAGGAAAAAATCCCAAAGAATCTGCCAGTGTATCAAGTCATGTCACACAATGCTTTGCGTGTGAGACTGGTGTCATGAAAGGATTTTTCTGCTGCTGTCAATAAAAGCTAAATTAAGCAGCAAACTCTTCCCCTTTTTACCAGGGGAGATAAATAAATCTTTTAACAAATGAGCAGTCTTATATGTGAATTCTGACCTCAAACTCATTCAGTTTTACAGGCCAGAAGTTTGTTAAAAGAGACTGTGTTACCTTAGAGACAGATTTGACATGTCAGGTTTAATCCAGATGCTATGAAGACTGGGATCCTGTGGCATGTAGAATGCAAAGCCAAGGAGGAGGTATCATTGTTCCCACGGCTTTACACTTAAATAATTGCTGAAGAGCAGCAATCATCTATTATGAATGATGTTCTGCCAAGTAATGCAAAGGGAGGAAAATCCACCATTTCTTGTAAATATACTGGCCTTCATGAGAACATTAGTGGTTTCATTTTTGCAGGATGGATACCTGGTTATAACAAAACCAACTGCAAAAGCTGATAGCTTGATGGCTGTAGCACTTCTTAAATATAATATGAAAAATTATGATTCTTACCTTCTGGTTATTCTGGGCTTCTCCTTCTTGCTTCTGTATGAAAAATTATGAGCAGTCTCCACTTAATTGCATAAGGAAATGAAAATATTTTGTAATGCTGTTATTTTACCTGAAAATTTTTTTATCACCTTTTAATTACACAAACTGTCAAATCAGACCCTATTTGTTCTCTCATTAAAATATTGAAAACATATTATAAGGATGAAGCTTAGTAAATAGATTTTTCTTTTCATGGCCAGATATTTTTTTCTGTCTGAATTGTTACTTCCCATATTTATTCACAATAATGCATAAAGTTGTTTCTTGGAGAGTTAGGAGTCAGCAGAGCTATGAAGAATAAGCATGTTTAATTTAGATCATAGCTCCATGTACATTAATCCTGAATATGTGCACTGTCAGACTAGACAGCAAATATAAATTAATCTGAATGAGGTGTGAGCATGCCATCATATTTCTGCTAAATTATCCAACACAATCACAAGCAACATGGTGCTTATGCCACAATTAGGCTTCATTTTGATGCAGGGAAGGCAAAATATATCTGATCCATCATTATTCTTCCAGGACAAATTTCTTCATTAAAAAAATATATCTGAACAAATATGAACTTTGGCTTTAGCAAAGCCTGTACCTTGGCCTACCACAGTATTCTCCTAGGTGAACTGCTGAGAGATGAACTAAGTGGACAAGAGGGCAGGGTGGAAAGGTGGTTTTACTGTCAAGCCAAAAGAGTAGCAATAGTGATAGCAATAAAAAAAAAGCAACTAGCTGTCAGTTCCTAATGGTGACTTATAAGGATTGATGCTGGAACCATACTATTCAGCATTGTTATTATGAGTTGAATGATGGGACAGAGTGCATTCAGCTGAATTTCCAATGTCTCCAAATTGAAAGGGAGTGGCTGCTGTACTGGAGGGTCATTCAGAGAGACTATGGCAGACTGGAGAAATGGTTTCAGAGGAACTGAATAAAGTTTGACAAAGCCTACAGGAAAATCATATATCTGGAATGGAGTAATTCCATGCATGAGAACAGGCTGGGAACTGACCGTCTGGAAAGAAGTTTTGCAATAAAAAACCTGGTCGTACTCATGGATGACAAGTTGAACGTGAGTCAGTGGTTTGCCCTTGCAGCAAAAGTGGTCATTCCCAAGTTGGGCTGAAGGAGATGAAGAAGCTTAGCCAGCAGATGAAGTGATTCTTCTCTTCTATCCAGCACTTGTGAAACTGCACTGTGTTTGGGTTTAGGCTTTGTAGCACAAGAGATGCTGACATACTGGATTGGGGTCAGTGAAGAGTGACCAAGCTGTTCAGGGCCTGGGGCACTTGCCATTCAAGGAGAGGCTGACTGGGTTGGGTCAATTCAGCCTTAAGAAAAGAAAGCTAGCAGGATCCTATTGCTGTTGAAAACTACCTTGATAGACAGTGGTCAACATGCTGGAGGGAAAGGGTGCCATCTGTAGAGACCTTAACAGGCTTGAGAGATGGGCCCATGCAAACCTCATAAAATTAAACAAGGGCAAGGGCAATGTCCTGCACCTGGGCTGGGGCAATTCCAAACATGAATACAGGCTGGGTGGAGAATAGATTAAGAGCAGCCTTGAGGAGAAGGACTTTGGGGAGTTGTTATGAAAAACAATATAACCCAGCAATGTTCACTTGCATCCCAGAAAGCCAGCCATACCCTGCCCTGGGCTGCATCAAAAGTGGTGTGACCAGCAGGGCAAAGGAGGTAACTCTCCACTTTCTGATCCACTCTCATGAGACCCCACCTGGAGCACTGCGTTCAGGTCTGGGGACCCCAGCAAATGAAGGACAAGGAGGTGCTGGAGTGAGTCCAGAGGATGGCCAGAAGATCCAGAGGTGTGGAACACCTCTCCTTTCAAGAGAGGCTGAGAGAGTTGGGGTTGTACAGCCTGGAGAAGGGAAGACTCCAGGGAGACCTACAGTAGCCTTCCAGTACCTAAAGGGGCCTACAGGAAAGCTGGAGAGAGACTCGTTCTCAGGATGTGTCATGACAGGGTTATTGGCTTTAAAATAAAAGGGTAGATAGAGATGAGAAATTAGAAAGAAAGTCTTCCCTGTGGGAGTAGTGAGGCACTGTAACAGGTTACCCAGAGAAGCTATGGATGTCCCATCCCTGAAAAGTGTTCAAGGTCAGGTTGGATGGGGCTTTGAGCAACCTGAAGTGTCCTTGCCCAAGGCAGGGAGTTGGAACTGGATGATTCTAAGGTCCTTTTCAATCCAAACCATTCTGTGATTCTACTATACAAGATTAGAGTATACAGAGACAATAGAGCCAACTTCTGGAAGTGCACACTGATTGAATCAGAAGCAACAGATGCAAGTTGGAACATATGAAATTTAGATTCAATGTAAGAAACATTTTTTTTGCCATGAGAAAGATCAACCACAGCAACGGGTGCCCCAGAGATTGTCGAATATCTGTCCTTGGAGATACTCCAAATCTGATGGACATGGGCTTGATCAATTGGTTTAACTGGCTGTGCTTTCAGTGGGTTTGCATCAGGTGGCCTCAAACCTGCATGAAGTCTACAGTTCTGTCCATCAGAGCTTGCTCTAGTTCAGCACTTGGTGTCACTTGTATGCATCTCCTTACAGTGGATTTGCTATTTTGCAGATCCATAGCCTCATTTTCTTTAGTTATTTTGCTATGACATTTTTCCCAGAGTTTTACAGGAAGTGCAAATTCTATGCATTCATGTATGTCAGCTCTGCTGGCTGGAGGATTTATTGCAACCTGCAGAATGTGCTGCCTTTCATTTCTGAGCTAAGGACCAAATATGCATGAACATGTGCACGCACATTTTCTGGAGAGTGTAAAATAAGTATATATCTGGGATTGAAGGGGATTCAAGAAGAGATGTTAACGCTGACTTCAAGGCAAGCTAAGAAAAGTATTTAAATTGACGAAGGAAATCTAGATACTATAATTTTATGTGTTATTGCCTTCTGGATGCAGCACATTATCTTAGAAACTGTTATGGATTTTAGGAATACTATATCAGACAGGAATGCAGTACACCAAATACAGTCCCTGTTCATATATAGCCATCATTTTGCAAGGGGCTTTTAACTGCTACTATTGAAATTCTTTAAAAATTAGGCAAGGAATTGTCTCCCACAGACTTGGGAGTAAGTAACTGAACAGGTGAATATCTTGAATTTGAATCTGAATATGTAGCTATGCTTCTGTTGAAGATGATGAAGAAGTTATCTGTTTTGTCTTTTCTACATGCATTTGTGGGGACAGTTTTCCATATCATGTGCATGTATTCTCTGCAGATGAGAGTTGTTTTTGACAATATGAAAGTTCAATTTCCTTTTTCGTCTGGTGTATTCAGTTGTCATGCATTGTCTGACAATATGTTTCTTCTTGTTTACTCCTTATTATGCAGTTTTGGACTTGCCCTCAGGAATTGGTGTTATGTCAAAGACAGATAGATATACCAACACACATCAGCCAGATATGCATTCAGAAATTTTTAGAGCTGCTTATAATATAGCTCAAAAAATCCCTCTTTTATACACTGCCTTTTCTTCTCTTAATAATTCTGTCAGTAGTGAGAAAAAATATAATCCTTTCTTTAAACATAACCCAAAATTTAGGTTTTGCTGAGAGAAAATTGAAATCCAGATGTGGATCAGGAGTTTGAAATCTGGATGCTTTATTTTCTGATGTCTATGTGCACTAACAGGAATTTTTTTAGGAAAATAAGCCCATTCTCATTTTCATTTTCTTTTTCCTAATACTGTAAACACCACAATATTGAAGCATTCCTGAAGGGTTCCTATATCCAAACAAGGATAAAAACATTTGTTTTCTTTGCATTTATTGTGAGCTCACTGGAGTACTGCTCACTGAACGTTCAAAACTCTTTTGGTATACAAATATAAAGAATTACTCAAGGGAAAAGTAGTATTAAATCAAGTACTGTTATGTAATTCCTTGAAATGTTATGACTACTGCTTGAGGTATTTTTAGAAATAATCAAAGCATCCTCTCATTTGGAAAAGCTTCTTTCTCAGTCATGCAGTCAATACTACTATGCTGTGGCAGAGCTGGATAATGCTGTGCAATGAGGTAAATTTGGTCCTACCCTTGTATTATCATCCCAGCTGTGCACAGCAGTGGTATCTGCACACGCTGTGAATGGTTAAGAAAGAGAACTCTGTTCATGTTAACCCATTAAATCCCTCGCATTCCTAGTCTTTTAAGAGTTCAGTCCCTCAAGCTTGACTTGTGGTGTAAAGATTTCAATGGCAAAAGTAGTCTCCTTGCTTTTTTTTTTCACTGCATATCGATTTAAATATTCACTTGGTTTGTGTTGGGCTACTAAATAAGTGGGAGTGCATTATTGTGAGAAGAGGAAGAGGACACAAATCTATTCTTGGCCCTAAGGAAATTAATTAATTTATTCTGGTATGGTTCCTCCTGAAAAACACATACTGACTACCATTTTGCATCACCTCATCAAAGCATTAGGAACTTGCCTGCTGGCTAGCTAGGCTGTTCAAGCTTTAATGATGAAACTCCATTTTAATGTGTGCTATTAGAAAGGGCATGTTGATATAAATAGTGATAAACAGCAATATTAGCAAATTTTAGTCTTACAGGGTGTGCGCAAAACTCTCATGCCTGAGAGTATGGCCGGGATGGAGTTCTGTTGGTACATGGAAGTATTTGCAGTAGGAAATAAAAAGTAGCTTAAAATATTTATCCACTGACGTGGAGGTAGTTCCTATTAAAAATCCTGAGGAGATGTGACACATTTTCAAAATCATGTGGTGGTTTTAATCTGCATGGACAGCACCTTCCTCATCAGCTCTTTCATGCTGCAGACATGACGGCTTTGTTATCCTGACAGCAATGTGTCAGCCATTGCTCCAGGAATTTGAGCTACCGCAGTTTACCAATAACCTTGCATGCTATACAGGGATCATTGTGCTTATTCTGTATTACCTACGGCTTCACACCAATGGGCTGTCACATTTGCACCAGATTCCTTTGGTCTCCACTGTGGTAAAGCCATTGGAATGACATCAGTGATTATTTCCTAGTAATACACTAAAACTGCACACTGGAAGAGGAAATATTTATTGCAAGCATAGCTCAAGTAAGGAACTGTTTTTGGAAGATATTCAGACTTTGAGAACTGGCTTCAGAATAAGTGTAGAGAGACTGATTAATCTTCTGACAGTGGAGAGCATTGAATAGGTCTATGAATTAACAGTTTCTTTGCACTGAGACTGTTTATTGCTTTGGAAAATAAATACCAAACCTATCTCAGCAGCAGGGTCTAACATTTTTTTTTCTCCTATGTTGGATTGTTTGTTTTTCACTTTGACTGTTTCTGTCTGAACTGATTCATCTGGAAATTGAGTTGCAATATTGTTTAGTACCTTGGAGATTTTGTTGTGAGACAAAGAATTTACCTTGTAACAAGGAAACGTGGAGACAGGGAAACACGCTGAAATTCTGAATGTTCTTGTGATGGATTTAATTAGGAGTTTTCTTTAAGGAACCACATAGTAAGATAATCACAGGATAGAAAAACTCTTAACTTACTTTTTTTAAACTGAGTTCATTTTGATTTGATTGGTTTTGGATGAATATTCTTCAGCTGGAGGCTTTCATATTGTTTAGACTTGGCTTTCAAAAATGATTTGGGAAGGATTTTTTCCCTCAGAATATAGCAAGTGCATTATGTATACGTTTGGGCTAACTTCTTTCCATATTTTTATCTTCTTTATTGACTGCTGTTTTTGCAGTCTGCAGACTCATGTTAGAAGACCTGTATGTATGGGTATTTGTGTGCATATATGTGGATGTGTCCTTCTTGCTAAGCAAATGTAACTAGGGGTTCATGTGAACCAGAACTGTAATTTACACACTGCCCTGTGGTAAAGGAAGTTAGATCATTTTCTGCCACACAGACAACAAAGTTTTGTATTGTTTTGGGCTTAGCATAAACAATTTCCATTATACTTTGTCACGGTTTTATGATTTTTGGTTATTGGTATTCCACATCATAACATCATGTACCTGGTTCTCAGAAGAGAAGAACTACTACATACCCCAGAGGACTGTGCGACCCTGTTACTTTTTTCCAGTCAGAGAGAAAGATAAAAACTCGCACATCACGAGACCTGTCCCTCTTCTCTTCTTGTCCTGACTCTCGTCCCGGCAGCATCTCCCTCCCCAGCCGTCTCACTGTCGGTACTAGAGTAAAGCCTACCTTAATTTTTGATGCTCTCTCTCATTTTATCAGATTTATTAGCTTAAATTGTAATTATATTGTATTATAGTGTGTTATTTTGCATTCTGATATCTTATTTAGTAAATTAGTTTGTTTCTCCTCAGATCGTTGCTGCTGCTTTGTTTTTAGGCCCATCTCCCTACCCTTTTTCCCTTTTCCCTTTCCCAGGGCGGGGGCCAGTGGGTCCCCCGCCCCATTCGTCATGGAACTGGGCCAAACCAGCCCGTAAACCGTTGACATACTTGTAAGTACTTTATTAGGTTCATCTGCGTACAATAACTGCTACCTCAGCATACTGATATATAGAGCTTGCAGTTCTGGTTCTTGCCTTACTCGGTGTGGGTGATTTATTTGCAAGAACATAATGGAGAAATGGGCTTTGCTAAAGACTGCCAGGAAAAAGCAGATTCCCCATGCAGTATTAGATGGATTAATGATCCATATTCATTGTAAGATTCAAGCTTAGCAACAACTAAAACTGAATGAATTAGAACAAGTAAAAAATGGTTCCCCTCAGCCCTGATAAACACAACAGAACTGCTTGGTGTCATTCTGTTAGTTGTTATTGCAGACAATGTAAGTACTGAAATCAGGTAAGGATACCTGGCCAACCTCTCAGGAAAGCAGAGGGGCAATGAACAGTGAGAGAAAAGGGACTGAGAGATCAGAACAAGAGCAGCGAGGAGCTGAAAGACATGTTTGTTGGTCTACTGCTCCGTTTGTTGCAAGTATTGGAAAGTGTGCTATGAATGAGACAGGAAACTGAAGAAAGGTAAAGATTACTGCATTTTTGGCAGGACAGTTGAATGTCATCACAAAGAGCTGAAATTTAGTGTTTCCAGGGTGCAATTCTAAATGTGTCACTTAGCCTACCTTCATTCTTTCATAAGTCTATCAACTTATCAACTGTCTTCAGTACAACTACTGATACTGTCCACACTGATTTTCTTTTCTTTGATTTCATGAAATTTTATTTTGAAGAGACAGTCTACGGCTAGAAAAACCTTACTGCTTGGTTATGAATGTTTCACTGAAAAAATGAAAAGATGCTTCACATGAGGTCTTGACAGGATTTGCTCTAGACTATGTTCTTTTAAATAGAAGTTCGCTAATAACATATATGATAGAACAGAATTCACTTATTTAAAATGTGGAAACTCATTAGGGTAAATTATAAGCTTGGAGGAAATGTTAGAATTTAAACTACATTTGGGAATTAGAAAAGATGGCCCATATCATCATGATGGAATTTGATAAGGAAAAGTCCCCATTTCTCTATTTAGGAAGAAGACATTAAATTGAAGGTACGCAATGGGAATGACTTGATCATATAACAACCAAATCACAACAAATTGCCACAATTTCAGAGTCTCTTAGAGAATCTGGAGAAGAACTTGGTTGGCACGAAGTGGGTTGTAACTATCCGTGGGTATCCTGCAGGGAAATTCTCTCTTGGTGTGCAAGTTCTTAAGTTATTGCAAGCAGAAAGCCAGAAGCAGTTTAGAAATGGAGTAGAGAAGGTTAGAAATGGGGATGTGTGGGTTTAACAGAAGAGGTCTACAGAGACTATAGATTCCATGGCTAGAAGTATCTCTTCGATGGAAACATTATAATTGCATCCATCCTTGTCAGTTTTCATCACATGTCAATCTTTTGCTAACCCCCAGTGGCTGGAATGAACAGAGATAGATACTTTCATTATAATTACTTCACAGTGTACAATTCACTGCAGTCGTGGGCAAAGCTGCACAAATTAAAACCAGTCCAGTATATACCTCTCCCAGCTCATGTCTGATCTCTGGAAGAGGAGAAGGAAAGGGAGAGTGGTTGTCATGAGAACAGTTTTTGAACTTTTTCTTAATTCTTCTTTTCCTTGGGATCTGAGAAGTATCATTGATGGAAGTATGATGGGATGCTGTGGAAGTGGTGCTGTGTACACCTGGGCAAGTGTATTCTTGGAAAAAAATGCAGACATGATGGGTCTTCCCGTTTGGATTGATATAACTTACAAGACACAGGCAGGGTACCAAGCTATAGTATTAAGTCCCAGGAAACTCATCTCATGATTTTCTTTTTACAACAATTCTTTGCACATAAGCTGGGAAATGCTATTAGACCTGTTCTATGAAATCTATCTTGGGATGTAAATCCATCTGTGATACTGGGCATACAGTTGAACAACTGAAAAGCCATCTTTGGCTTATTAACAAACCTAAAAAACTTTATCTAAAATTAAGTTAGAGCATACCGATAAGAATTTCAGTGACTGCATTCTGGACAGAGAAAATGCTTGGATTTGTTTGCAGGCTTGTGGCCAAAGATTTATCCTTTTATGGAATTATCTGAAAATATAAAGCTAATATATGCAGTATACTTGGAAATACGTACAACGTAGCCAGCTGTATCTTTCTTGGCTCCCTTTCCCTAAGCAAGTCAATGTAGTCAGGAAAAAAAATACACATGTAATTTTTTGTCTTCTTCTGTGGATATTATTTGCAGAGATGTTGCTCCCCAGTGGAGTTATAAACAAAATAGACAGAGGTAGAGGGTTATTTTGCTTTTTTCCCCTCATAACTGCAGAAGCAGAAGGATTTCTGTATTTGTGAAGAGAAGGTTATCTTGACTGGAGTTCAGCTGTTACATTCACTCATCAAAACTTACAGCTCCCTTTTTCGTTTACTCTGTACTTGGAGTTTTATGAGAGAGTATTCTCTCTCATTTCCCCTAACTCTCTCCTGCACACTTCCATAGACTGTGTGACTTAGTGGTACAGCACTAGACAAGAATGGGGCTTAACATTAGCACTGACATTGTGTTATCTTCAAAATGTGGTCTTTCTATCTTCCACTTGAGATATTAATAAACTTCAAAAGCTACTTTCAATCTAAAATAAAAAGCTCCAGGGATATCCTTAACTGTGTTGGCACTGCTGCTGCATCTTGATGATTATCTTATCATGCAAAGGTGGAAAAAAAGAAGCTGATCTATAAAACATATGCAACGCAAGCCACTGCAATTTCAAATTACAGATATCTGGGTATTGACCCATGGATCATTTCAATTTCTTGCTTTTGTAGATATGCGTGATCTACCTTTAGCCTACCACAGTTTGGTTCAGATAGTGAATAAGTAAGCAGAGAGAAATGTTTCCTTTAAACTGTTGACATCCTGTCCGATAAGTAAATGCTTAAATGATGTCATGTTGACTTGCTGTGATGTGATGGAAAGTAACAGTATGGACAGTGTATGCCAGAGAAGAAAAGGCAGGGATATTTTTGTGATATTGTAATGCCCTCAGCAGGAAGTGTTGGAGCAGCAGAGCTGAGTCATCAGTGCTGGAGTTCATCCATCAACATTCTGGAGGGAAAAAGGGGACAGGCATTGAATGAAGCTAATTTGCAGAATTTGTGCACCTAAATTTCTGTAAGACTGTACAGGAATTCAATAGAAAGAAGAATGACTGTGTTTAAATAATTAAACTCACTTTGGGAAATAATTAGACCTTTTTGGGAAATTGCAAGTGACTGATTTTGCCTTAATTCAAGGCTGTGTTTTAAGGCATGGTGCAATTGTGATGTGATGGAAATGCAAATGAAGATAAAATAAGCAATTCTCTTTTAAAATTTTGATTGAAGGTTTCTACTTATTGGAAGAGAAATTTTTCACTTTTTTTCAAATGGCCTATGCTCAGACATGATTAAGGGTTAAAAATTCCATCATCACTTCAGCAATCATAGCTAAAAGTCCAGGCTGGTGCTGACAACAGTTTATCTTAAACACTGATACAATTTCCAGTGGCCATTCCTACTTCAGCTGATTGAAATTAACCCCTGTTTCACGTTGGCCCTAATTAAGTAAGTAAGGTCTGACAAAGGTTCAATCCACTTTATAATCACAGAAAAGACCCAATCAATGGCAATACAAAAGACAGTACATACTTCAGAGGTGTAAAAAAATACCTCACATAGTTTCAGCGAAAATGTTCAAAAAGTATAGAGCAAATTCATAGATACATTTAGAACTATGCTTGCACATGCACATATAAATACAGACCCTTCTGCCTGTATGCGTTTGTGTAATGAAACCCTTAATGTCTTCCTTCTTCCAGTTCAGCTGAGCCAGTTGCTGAAATGGGGCTGTTTCCAAGTGCAGACAGGGCTGAGGCATGTATTATGGACTAAAACGCACCATGATGGTCTCCTGGGGCATATAAGCATTTCAAAACCATTCACAACAGAGCCCAATCCTGTGCTGCAGGGCAAATGACTCTGCATCAAATAGCCAGCACAAAGCAGCCAGCCACAGCGCATCGTATTACCTCCAGCTGCTCCTCCCCTGTGCTGCTGGTGGAGGAAGTGTGGTCCAAAATCTTGTGTGCAGAATCAGACTGTGGAAAACTTGGCACTTTTATATCTTGATCTATGTTACATGCTCCTTAGCTATAGTGAAAGATTTGGTCAAAAATACATGATGTCAGCTCAGAAAAGTGCCTGGAAACGGCTCATGTGCTTGTATAAATTTCCTCTTGAGCTGCCCTCCCCCAAAAGAGAGGTTTATAGGAAATCCTCATAAAGCCATAATTGTAATACACAAATGGCTCTCTCCAGTGCTGACCTCTTTCTCTAAAACTCTTCTAAATGTTAAAGGCAGGGTAAAGATCTATATTAGGCACTGTGACAGCAGGAAGAAATCTGGCAGTCTTACAGTGTCATTTTGTGGAAAATACATTGGAGCTGCTTCTGGAATAAATTTACATGAGAGCAAAGAGGAATTAAATGGAGACGAAAGCACAGATTTGCTTGTGATGATGTGGATGAGGAAAGCAATTGCACAGAATGTTTAGCTGCATGTCTCCCTTCTGTTATTGTGCTTCTGAGTGATCAGCAGATGTCACTGCTGATGGGTGACGTGAAGCCTGTTTCCTTTCTCCAGATCAGAAAAGAAATGTCACAGCATTTCTATTCCTTGGTGGCTTGGGAGGGAGGCAGCGAAATGCCAGAAGTATCATGGCAAATGCCCATGTATATTCAGCTAATGACAAGAACTAGTGTAGCTAATGCACTGGAAGATTGATACCTCATGAGCCGATTTTCCTGTATTAAAACTGTCCCCAGAACATTTAAGTAGACCATGTGCAGATATATGCATATATACACGAACATATATATGTACATATAAGTTTATAGATGAATGCCCAGGTTCTGGGAAACAGAGGATCTGTGTGTGCATCTCAACATGGCACCCTATGCTTAGGGAAGCTTATGAGCTCCTCCTCCTGTTGTCTTACATCCTCTGAAATGTTCCAGACTGGCACAGCCATGCTGACCTCCAACTGCAGAATAGAAAAGATAACTTTTGACTTCTAAAATAAAAAAGAGGATTAAATTGATGCCTGGAAAAATAATTTTGTTTATTTCTTGACAAAAAGCCAAATATTTGGTGTCACAGTTGATTAAAGCAAATCTGAAAATGCCTGGGGGACATCGAGGCACTCTCCTGTACCATGGAAGAAACTGATTCTGAAGAAACTAAAAGCCAGGTAAACCTAAAGGCTATGGCAAAGAAAAGGTTAAAACTTAAACATGAATGTACTTTCCAGAAGTCATGGAAAGCCAGGTAGCCAGAGGCTTCATGTCAGAAGTGTGAGTGGGAAAAAGTCTTTGCAAATAGAAGTTTTTCAAACCAACTCTCCTCCTGCTATATAACCGCTCTGCTGATCATACAAAATACAAGGAAACATCTAAATTATGTCTGGCATTAAACTCCCTTTTCTGAAAATGTTCTGTATTTCAATGTGAAGGGATTCAGGGTATTACCATCCCATGTAACACTCACTGAAACGCACTAACAGTATCTCAGTTTTAAACATTTTGCAATACCTTAAAATATAGAGGGCAAAATGTTTTTCTTTTGATCAGTCTGCAGCAATATGTATAAGATGACAGACTTTACAGAGACAGCTCTCAATGTACTGTTTGAGAAATGCTTACAAAGATCTTGGCTTATTGCTGTGTTTGTTTATTGCTGCATCTCCTAGCAGGTCTGTAGCTGAGCGGAGACAGACCACCATGAAAATTCAGCAAACAGGAGAAGTGATTTTTGAATCTGTGACAAATGCTTGTTACATACAAAACCTGTAGTTTTGGGGCTTCTAAGGATTTGAGACAAAAAAAACCCACAGCAACAACAAAAAAAACCGACCCTGAAGGCGAGTGGTCTGTAATAAGCAGTAAGCACACAGTATTTCAGGGGCCTGTGTTATTGTGGATCAATAACCTCTGGATCTGAGGAATAATCACCTAACAGAATTTGAGTTTACTTACATTAAGGATTAGAAAGCACAGATAACTAGTTTTTACTTTTTTTTTAACTAATGCCTTTGAGACTGCTGTCTGCTTTGTTTGGAAACAATTACGTAACTAGAGAAAGGCAAGGAACTAAAGGCAAAAATCTGAAATTAGCTGTGCCTTAAATCAGTCCTTTAAATAGGCAAAAGTCTATTATTACTGATAATGCTTTTATAGCCCTGGAAAATTTATGTGCATATAACACAGCTGTGCAGAAGTCCTTTCAAGGAGAGGATACATTGTTGTTTGGAGCAGACAGCTCAGAAAATGCAATGATCTAAGCCACAGCAATTAAAAACTGTTCCAGGCCCTTTGTCTAAGTTTTAAGGTGAAGGCTATTGGGTCCAAAGAGAAATATTTCTGAGCCCTTGGAGGCAAAGATGAAGAGAAATCTATTGGCTAGAAGCTGCCACAACAAGTTTAGATGTCAGATTTTTTAAGCTATTGTAGCCATTGTTCACAGGCTTTAGCACGTTGCCTTAATGTAGTAGCTCTGTGATAAAGAAAGAAGTTCCATTATGGCAATGTAAAAAGTGACACTTCGCTAGCGCATTTTTTGCACTACGATTGACTGGGGAGCAAAAGCACAATACCCTAAAATCAGAAGATGCTTCTAAAATCACACAAAAGTGCCATCAAATCTTTAAAAAACGACAGCGCAACAAGTGAGCTTAACAAAGCTTTTAAGCAACCTGCAACCTTCTTTTCAGGTCTTACTGACCTTGGTTTCTGAGGCACTGGAATTCTGGCATTCTCTCGTAAGAAAACCAAAATCTGATGATAAGTTCTGTTATGTTATGCTATGTTTTTGGGCATTGCTTCAGTTCGTTGTAAAAATCCAGACATCCAAATATGCAGAACTCAAGAACAATAAAACAGCTTGTATTGGCTGAATGTGAATTCTCAGACAAACATGCACACCATACAGAGGAACACATTTCTCAGATAACTCAAATAAACGTACAGGCTATTCTAAATTTTGGGAAAATGTAAGTTCTCATTAAAAAAAGAAAAAGGTAAAGTGTTTCTAAAAATCAGACAGGCTCAGAATGAAGAAAAAATGCAGTAATATATTTATGATCTCCAGTTTTCCAGAAGCGCTTTGTCACTAATAACTTAACCTTAATTTTATTTGGGGCTCTTTTGTAGCTTTTTTTTGCACAGAATCATGGAATCTTTCAGCAAGCTAGGAATCTCCGGAGATTATCTGGTCCCACTCCGTCTTCAAAGTAATATTATCTTCAAGACTCCTTTCTTCCAAAACTGGAGGGTTCAGCATTACCTTTCTCAAATTCATTCTTAGCAGTGCTAAAATTTTGCTTCTGTTAATTTTTTTTCAGTATGTTGTACTTATTAGATGTCTGCAAATAGCATAATTTCTATGTGGTGTTCCTCAGCTTTGCCTTAGATTTATTTTTTGCGCTCTCTACACCTAGACTCCTTCTTTTGTCTGAGAGTGGAGGATATGAAGAACCCAGTAGATCTCTTGTTGCATATTCTCACCTAGATTGATTCTTTTCTAGAGGAGAAGGGCATCAGGGGGGTAGGCATGGATTTGTTGCTTCTTGTAACACAGTAATTGATTTACCTTTGTGATTTGTGTATCTTAAGAGAAAGCCTTAAGGGATAGTACAAATCTTGGCCTTTCTTTAACAACCTTACTCTTTCTACTTCACCTTTTGTTCACTAAACCCAATGATACTTTGAGAACCTTTCTTACTATTACTCTCCCACCATAAGGTCTGACAAATAAGGAGCAGAAAGCTCTTTTCTGTGGAAAACGTGCATTAAAATTGGTGTAGCTTTATTATTCTGAGTCAGACACTTACACCACACTCATTACTATAGTATATGTATG
Organism: Numida meleagris; assembly: GCF_002078875.1. Classification (NCBI taxonomy): domain Eukaryota; kingdom Metazoa; phylum Chordata; class Aves; order Galliformes; family Numididae; genus Numida; species Numida meleagris. The sequence goes on from NC_034409.1 coordinate 123,136,682, forward strand.
CTTCCCAGTAGCATTTTATAGAACATGACTAACATCTGTCACACACTCATCTACTTCTTGGGTGGGGCAGAGAAGCATTCTGGTAAAATTTCTGGTGTTTTTTTTTTAACACATATGTTAAGAGTCACTGTTAGTGAGAGCAAGGTCAAAAAAATGTGCCTTGCATTTGGGAGGTGCTCAGGGCTGTGAATGTTCCTAGTTTCTTAGGAATCTACTCCACAGCCGTAGATCAGCTCCTGGAGTAGTCTTTACCCTTCCTGTAGAGCACAGCTACCAAATTTATTTTTACAAATAACTGGTTATTTTCTGAATTTTTTTTCTTTTTTAATAGAGGTATGTTTAGTAATTTTCATGAGAATCACAGAACAGGAACTGGTAGGTTGCCTCTGCCTTTACAGAGATAACATTTTTGTCAGAGGACTGGGAAGTATTTCTTGCCAGTAGCAAGGGGAATGGTGAGTAATACAAGCTTTGCCACAGGAACATGAGGCTATAAAATACATGGGATCATTACAAGAAAACCAGTGGCACAAATTGGGAATTATGTGCTTCTACTACAGGTCTTCTATGGCAAAAAAAGCCTTTCTTAAATCACTATCCTGAAAATTTAGGTGATTGATCTGGTTCTCTGCAACCCAGAGAATCTTTACAATAATAACCACAAAGATGACTATGAATCCAAATTATAGAATCATAGAATATCCAGAGTTGGAAGGGACTGACAAGGATCACTGAATCCAACTCTTGGCTCTACTCAGCACCACCTGAAATTCAAACTTGGAGAGTGTTCTCCAAACACTTTTTGAACTCTGGCAGCTTGGAACCATGACCACTGCCCAGGGGAGCCAGTTCCATGCCCTACCACCCTTTGGGTGAAGAACTTTTTCCTAACATCCAACCTGACCCTCTGCTGATGCGGCTCCATGCTGTTCCAAAAAGATGATATCCAATGGCTTCCCTTGGTCGACTAAGTGCGTAAGCTTGTCAAAAAGGAAATTAAGTTCATTAAACAGGACAAAATATTCTGGAAAGCTAAAACAGACAAAGGAGATGAAGTGTCATATGCTTGTGGTGAGATAAATGCTTGAAGACACGTTTCAGCCCTTTGTTTCAGATGGAATTTCATAGGCACTGGTGTTTCATGCAGAGTTATGTTATGAATTGCTGTAATTCAGAAGATATGCAGCAAAAATAAACTCCGAGCTATTGCAATTGTATCATACACCAGAAAGACCTAGAGTTTTCTTGTGAACCTGTGTAGTTAGAGCCCGGCAATACCAGCATCTTCAGCATCAGTGAGAAACCCTGAATTGCTCAAATACAGATGTCCAAATGTTGTATGTCTTATCCTGAGCTAATCATTTATGTTCTTTTTATATAACTATGAAGAGAGTTAATGCATCTCCACACAGTGATTTTCTGAATTACACATGAAATGAGTTGCTTTTAGGAGGTGATAATCTCTCCCTGTTGATTATGTAAAGGGAACCCAGAATGACACTCCTATCCTTAGATATCTGACATTTCTGTGCTTATGTTAGGGCAGATAAATCCTAGTTGTATTTGTTTATTAACCTACCACTGAAGATTTGAAAAAAAATCAGAATGTGTTTATTTTTTTATTTTTCATTAGCAATTTCCTCCCTGCTAATACTAATTTTCAGCTATCTATTTTACCCACAAAGTACTTCATCTTACTTTATACATAAAGATATGACCATATGTGTGGAAGGTAGCTCTCTGTGTCATAACAAATTCTTGACATTTACATTATTATCATCTAAATAGCCCATACAATGGATAGTAAAGAACAATTCATGATATGGTACACCAAAATAATAGATACCAGTTGAAAGTGAGGTTTCCCCATGTTTTGGTGGCATCACTCCAGAAAGACTCAAAACATTTTAGTAAATTACCTTTTACTCCTGTCATCTCTTTTAGCAAATTTCACATAATTTCCATAAGACCATGTAGCTCTCAGTCAAATGCTGCAGATAAGCCCAGATGAGAAACCATCTTCTGTGTTCCCTCTGTGGATAGAGGATCATCTGTGCTGCTAAAAATGCTCAGTTCTGTGTTCTGGCATGATTTCAGACTGTTCCAAGTTTAGATTATAAGCATCAATTTGACAAGGTTGCAGTTGGCCTTTGCTTAGTTCTGCTACAAGCTTACTCAGGAATGGTAAGGGAGGCTGGAGGAGAGAGAGATCATGCCCAAAAGTAGTTTCACAAGAGTTGAAGTATGTAGTTTGACACTATTCCAAGCTATCTTTAACAGGTTAGGAAATTCATAGATTGAGTTTAATCTTAGAGCTAGACCGTCTTATGGTGAATTAATGCTGTGGAAATTGTTAATACCATAAATGTCAGTGGATGTGTATGGAAGCTAATATAAACTTTCCTGTGCAGCAAAGCTGACATTATTATTTTTTGCATATGAAATGGACTTGGAAAATCTGCTGTGCTTCTTTTTGACTGTCAGCTCTTTCAAATACCATTGGCATTTTAGTGACCAGCCTTCTTCCTGCATAGGGTATGAGAGAACCAAAAAGTACATGGGCAGTAGTGAGGAACCATCTTTTTGTTAGGCAAACTGCAAGCATTCGGTGGAAAGAAATCATGATTGCTTTCACCTTCATTCTGTAGATGGTATAATGTTGACTTTTACCATTCTTTGCATGAAATTTGTTGAACAGCAAGAATTTTGGTCAAGAGAAGAACCTGATATGTCTATGTGTTTAAGGTCTGGAAGATGTGAATACTGTAACATAGATTGTGAAGATTATGTCACTTTGGTCTCTAAATCTAGGTCATGTCTGTGCTGAGGATAACCTTCACTTGTATTTCCTTGCAAAGCTTTTGTGACCTTCCTGATGAATATGCTGAAATCTTCAAAACTGATACCTCTGAGTTATTTCACAGTAGACACTGACAATGTACTATGAGACCATTGAGATATGTCAGTGATCTATAAAACACCATGAAATTTGTGAAAGTTAATCTTGTTTTTATCACTGGGAAATTATTTGCGCTGCTTTCGAGCAGTGCCAACAAAAGAGCATTAAAAATCATACTGAAGCAGCTGTTCTAGGCATGACAGGGCCATCATTATAAGAGGGTTCAATTTCTGGCATGTTTTCTTCTTAAACTGTCAGACGTAGTCATTATGGTATCAGAAATTTGCAGAAGCAATGATTCCACTTAAATTACGTTTTGTTGTTTATTTTAATTTTGTCATTGTCTTCCAGAGGTAGATATCCTGGTTTTGTTGTTATTGTTGTTTCCCTTTCCCTACCTCTTCCCCAGAGAAATCTTTTCTAAGGACTCATTTATAGGACTGTGGAAGATGTCCAACAAAATCTGAAATCCTTATTACCCAGATCACACTTCTGAACAGGACAGTGCTCAGCAGAACTCATTTCTGCTAGTGCTGTCACCTCACTGTGGAAATTTAAAAATAACCGTGAATCGATAACACGAATATATACATTTTTTATTTCCCCCTGTTAGATCTGCTCTCTTATGTTTCGAACCAAATTAGTTTCTATTGATATTGTTCCTTTGTTTTTATGAGGCACTTTGCTGCACAAACTATGAGCAATTATTTAACATTTCCTTTGATCAGAAATCTTGTTAGGCAGTTTAACTGCAATATGTATTCAAATGTATTTTGCTTTAAAAGTGAACCAAAACTTTTCAGGTCCTTAACAAATACTATGAAGTCAGTAATGTTTGAGACTTATCAGCTGATTTTGCTGTTATGGATATAAATGATATTTTGTGCTCCTTGTTTTTCACTATTTTCAGGCAAAGGCAGTGATTTATTTGCTGATAAATTCAGGATTACCCAATGTTAAAGGGTATTGACTGGCTAAAGGTTTTGATAATGGGATATTGAGCTTTTCAGTTATTGATTATTTACCATTTATTCTTGACCAGAGTGAGTGCAGAAAATCTGGTATCTAAGCTGCCTTGCAGACTGTTTGACAACCTCTGTTTATAGCAAAGCGTTGCCTTCCTCATTCAAGAGGCATGAGCTTCTCCTCCAGACTCGCTTATTAGTATTTTACTGTACTATGTCTTCTAAAGATTTATAAGTCCATATACTACTTCTTTTGTCTTCTTATGAAAGACACGCCTGAGATAGCTGGGGTGAGTGGGAATGAGAAAGTATAAGGGGAAAGCAAGACTAGTGAAATGAATTACATTTAGTTCAGAAAATGATGATTCTTTTTCTCAGCAGCATATGCTGTGCAGTATTGCTCCTGTTGCTTCCCATGTTGGGGAGCAATTTCAGTTCCATTTAATCCATCAGTGTGTAAACTGTTGTGGGACATTCTGGTTGCCTCATGAGAAATGAGTCAGCAAAGTCCTTTAACTAAAGACTTTGGAGCCAGTTTCAGTTGCTTGTAATGACTCAGTGTATTTCAGTGCATTTTTTTTTTTCTGTTTCAGTTTCTTGGAAATGAATAAAGAGTTTTGAGGCACAACCACAGGAAATGTCATTAAATGACCCCAAATGACCTACGGAAAGCAAATTACACTTTTGCTGTCAGGGATGAACCTTTCAGATCGTGTTGTTCGGCAGGGATCCTAGCACGGTTTCTATCCATCTTCCCATGATACAGGACAAGAAATCTGTTTCCCACTCTTGCCATATTTTTCATAAGCTCTGCATCACCTCAACTACTGGCAAAACCTGTAGTGATCTTAACTGATCCTACACGAAGCATGCCAAATCCAGTGGCAAAATGCAGAAAAATTTTAGAACGTTCTCTTAACTGAGGGAGTAGGTACATACAATTTCTCAGCATGCATTTTGTAATTCTTTAGGTCAGTCCAATCCAAATCAACAGCTGGATGCCTGAAGGATGAGAGCTCAAAACCCATGCATTTGTCTGCTTTAGCACTATGTATCCTTTGCTTTGGATTTTACAATTTAAAATACAGAAAGTAATCATTACAAAGAAAATGGACAAATGTGCATCTTACAGAGATTTTACTGTTGCTAGCTCACTTTTCAGAGTGTTAACACATGGTTTGATGAGCACTTCGGAAAATTCTGTTCTTCTGGTGCCAAAATGAGAAGTGAATTCTTTGGAAAGTTTGGCTCAATGTAGACCAACTTTGAAGAAAAAAATAGCCTCACAGTAGCCATCGCATTGTTTTCTGAAAGCTGCCTTGAGATCAGTTTCTTGGCTGACCTCGAGATGGACAGCAGTATTTTCTACTGAACATAACACTCCTTGCAAGTTTTTAAACTGAAGTTATTTTGGGAAATAGCAGTGTTCTGAGTTTCAATGTGCCTCAGATTTTCCTCTATTCTATGGATGGTGGGGCACAAAGCCACATCAGAATTTGTGGCAGATAGCTCTGGGGTCAGGGTCTGGGTGCTTCCCTGCTGAGCAGGCGGCTCCACCAACATGCTGAGCTGGGGCCTCACTCCAATTCAGATCTTCCTTGCAACTCCTCCTGGCGCATATGGTCCATCGTCCAGAATCACTAGGAGTAGAAAACTCAGCACAGATTTCTGCATTCACCTTCCTAGATACCATGAAGATGTGTCCACTTTTTGATTTCCCTCAAATGAAAAAAACAGCTTTTCAAGAAAGCATCCCTCTTCCCTTTGGTTGTCACAGTCAGGAAATAGTGTGACATATAAATATCAGAAAGCATGTAGCATAGCTTTGAGTGGAAGTAGATTTTCAGAAAAGCTAAAAACAACGAAGGGAAGAATGTGAGTTTTCTTTACCTGTGACATTTATTCTTCCTTGAATATATTTTTTTAAAGCCTGGGATTGTGACTTCCTGTTTTCAGCACACAAAAAAGCAATGGTTGAATTGACCTCCTTGGCCCTGGTACACTGGACAGCTTCTGACCAAGCTGAAGAAATATGTCAGATGTAGATGAAGCTAATTTAGAAATCAGGCAGAAAGACACACCAGCTGAATCATCTCCCAGTACACTGGGAGAGAGTGAGTGAGCCGTATTTTCTTCAGTGTGGGAATCATTACCCCATCTATTGATTGGATTCTACACTCATTTGTGGCTAAGGGGACTTGAACCGTTCAAGTCACTCAAATTACAGTGCTGTCAATCACAGGAGAATTGGGTCCTGTGGGTGAACAGTAAAAAAACAAAAAGCGAGCATTGGTTACTTTCAATCAACCAGTGCAGCTGTGGCAGAAGTCTGTTGTTTATGTTTACACTTTTCAAAAAAAGAGACTGTGTTTAGTGGTGTGTTGCTACAGCAGCATTTGGCTGCTTTTTGCAACATGTAATTAGAGATTTTACAATCTGATATGCCAGGCAGTGCAACCTCTCCTTAAAATTTGTAAGGTGATAATCACTTCTATTGCTGAAATTTCATTCACAGAAATAGTCAAAAGCTCAAATAGCACTTAGAGAGAAGCTGCCTAATCTCCCCTCAGGTCAGTAATCACAACCATGAATTAATTGGGAGAACGAAGGGTAGAACTTAACTACACACTAAGTCCCATCTTTGTCCCTAAATCTGTATGAGAAATACAGTTTTTAAGTCATGCACCTTTCTCCAATTGAAAAAGAATCATTAGCATTAGGTGGGGTGTAATTAAAATTGGACTCTCGGAGGAAGATCTTGTTTCTTTGTAGGGTTCTGTAATTATGCATTAATTGGTTAGTGTTGTACCTGGAGCACTGAAAGCACAGTGGAAGGCTTTTCTCTTCCCTTCATTTTCATGTGAAGGTCAGGGAAGTTTTGGAAGCAGACCTCCTAGTCAAAATTAAATAAATCCATGCCATGTTTTCATAAATGGCATACTGTTCAGCTCCACGCAGACTGTGAAAATTATCCAAATAAGAGTAGTCAATCTACTACAGCAATCTGGAAATATGCCTCAAGAGAGGAGGGAAGATATTTTCTCTCCTGTTCTTTCATGCCACCAAAATGGATGTCTAAAAGTATAATAAAATAAATGGCTGACATCTCTGAATTTTCTCACTTTGACAGCAAATAAATTTACCAGTGGTTGGCAGCTCAAAATATTGTAATACGAATGGTATTCTGGATTGCGCTAAGACTCAGAGATGTTCTAGATGGAGCATGCAGCCCTGCTGGACCTGGTCCCACAGAGGCTCTGGCATGTCATTGTTGTCTGTCCTTCCTGCCATGCCCGCAGGGCTTGGATGACGTTATTGCTGGGCTTCACACAAGCTAAAGCTCATAAAGATGAAATTTTGCTTCATATTAAGGCAGTAGTCACAGTCAATGAGTTTAACAGATGCAGTGGGTCCTCCTGGTGCAGCCAGGGAGCTTAAGGAATCAGATTTTTTTCCAAGATAGAAAGCAGCAAAGCGTTACATGAAACTTTTTTTTTTCTGGCTGTTTTGCAGGATGGAATTTCAGAGCATGCACAGGAGGCTGGAAGATATTTATTTTAGGATGCTATCCCAAGCCCTGTGGACTGAAAGGAACTGGACAGGGATGGGATATGGGAAGTGGGCTGCTCTAATACGATGTAAGCCAAAAAGACAAAGGCTCACAGTTGCTTTTAAAGTTCAACCATGATGTTTTAATATTTTTTATTAAAGTAGTATTGTAATTCATTATACTAATAAAATCAAGAAGGAAAGAGAAAAAGAAATCTGAAAGAGAGAATGACTGGCTGCTTTAGGGTAGCGTGGTCACCTCAGCTCTTCCATATTAATGGCTCTAAAGAGGATAGAGCCTCTCCTTGTCACAAGAATATATAGATGTTGTCAGAACCATTTTGAAAGGAGTCTTCTGAAGCTCAAATGAAAGAACCAAATGCAGTACAGTTTCTGCATTTGCCATTTTGCTTTTGAGAAAGGGCATGGGGAGGCTGCATGGCAAGCAGACAGATACTACTAAGCTGACATCCTCCTCTCACTAATGGGTGCACCACTTTAGTGCCTCTAGTATCACATCTTATTCCTATGGGACTGTCAGTAGGAGTAATGCAGGAGTGCGATCATGTGTACCCCTATGTGAAATAGCTCAGCAAGTATCTGCTTACCAGAAGAAATACAACCATACACATACATCACAGTAAAAAGGATCAACTCAGCATTCAAGAGCACACAGTTACAGGTGATCAGTATTTGGGCAAAACATTTTATTAGAAAAAAACCTTCTGCTTCTGAAAATGCAGTGTTAAATTGCCTAAAATGGGAAATTGATTCGGCGTAAAGAAATGAAAAACAAAACCAAACCAATCGAGGTTTCAATACTGAAAAGAATCAGTTATAAACTAGGTCATACTGAAACATAAAATAAATAAAAATTAGCAATGTTATTCTGCTTGTTGGTTTGCTCCTAAAGAAAACGTGTTTTCTGGTTCACTAAACTAATCTGATCTTGGATGCATGATAATATTTCACTGTTTCTGCTCAAAGTCGACTTATTTTCTCCTTGAGCCATTCCACACTAGAGAGGAAGAAAGGAACTGAAGGGCACTAAATGTCTTCATTCAGCTCTTCTGAGCACGTTCCCCTCACCCACAGAACAGCTGGAGGCTCAGTGCCAGAGGAAGCCTTTCCCAGCAGCAAAGCTCCTGCAGTCCCTTGGTGAGGACAAGAAACAAATCTCTGCAGAAGTCTTGCTATAAAGCAAGTACTATGCTGTAAAGATAGAGTTACATATTTTGGTTTTCCCCCTTGTGGATACATTTTTTCCCTCCTGGTAGCGTACGGTTTTACTGTACAGCTGCATTTATTTACATGCATTCCTGGAACTGCGAAAAATTCTTTGCCAAGATTTATAGGTGGGTATGTATACAGCGATTTGGCTTCTCCTAATGTTTGATTCCACACACAAGCCCTGTTCGTATTGGTACGCGAGGTGTATGTGGGAGGACTGTTTTGTAGCCTGAGCAGTACTTCAGCGTTTCTTGTCCCTCTTCCTCTCCCCTCCTGCCATAGCTGGGAGCTGTGGGCAGGCACAGGACAGAAGCAGGTGATAAATCAGACCCAGGTAATTACTGGTGCTGCTTTTGAAGCAGGACAAGCAACAGAGTCTTGCAGGTAGACTTCATTTTTACAGATGTAAGGCCATCAGTGCCGTAAGATGTGGTATAGAGAAATGTACCTGTGGCTGGGGAGAAGGGAAGCAAAGATGACAAGGAAAGGAGACTGATCAAATTCCGGTTAGAGAAATGCTTGCTGTAACAAGGATGGGAACAGCTTTTAGTTATTAAGCAGACATAGTCAAAATGCACATAGCTTTTTCAGGGGCATTTGCATTTTTTTTAAAGCTAAAGTAAAAGACTGCTCTGGCAAGAAGCTGTACTTAGCCATGAAATGAAGAGTGTGAATATGTGAATGTGTCCAGCAAACCACTGCATATTTTTAAACACATTAGCAGTATGAGCCATTTAACGGAGATTCATTTCTGGCTTCGTCTTCATTTAAGAGAGCCCTAATCAGGTAGGCAATAGTGTCTGAGAAACAGTGGCTTGAGTTGACTGAAGGTGTAATTCTGAATTTGGCTGCAGCTTCAGATCTGTCTGGGGAAGATGAGTCTGAGAAATTCAGAGCTTTCTGTTCTTAGGGTTTACTCTAGAAATTGTTTTTATAATGTACTCACAGTTGAGTAAATTCGTGCTCTGTCTTGAATAAATAGATCTCTGTATTTTTTGTTTTGACAAATTCTGGGAGCTAAATTTCAGACCAAGCAATTTTAGTTTCATCTAACACTCTGCCTGCAATTAGTGTGAATAGTTTTCAGAAGAGTTTGAAATTATCCCAGATACGTTTCCTTTGATTTAGATTTAGCCATTTAGTCTAGTGGATAATAGGGCTCCATTTCTAATGGGCTGACCTCCATTTGTCATGTGAATTTCTTGATCTTCTTGTAAATGTCAGACTGCATAAGAATACTTTCAGAGAAACAAACGATGCTGCCTGTTAAACTAACTCAGGAAAATAAAATATCTGCCAAAATTTTTCTCCCAGAATATGGGAGTAGCTGGAATAATCTGGGGCAACACCACAGAGGAGCATTTAAAGCCGGCTAGAACAAATTTTTAAAGAACAGTTGCAGTAGTAAAAGGGGAACCCCATGGTTTGATAAAATCACACAGTGAAAACAAAATCAAAATACCCAATCCGTCTTTAAAATATATGAAGTGAATTGGACTCTGTAAGTAACCTTGCTGGGCAGAACTGTTAAATCACTGAGCAGTCACTTAATGGTCCATCTCATCTTGTTTAATAGCCTCATCTGAGGAAGCAGACGGGTAAGCAGGAGGATGGGCCTTGTGCCCGGGCAGTTCCCGGAGGGCTCTGATGAGCTGCCTCAGAACCGCCAAGGTAGAATTTCAAGTTTTAAGCTATCACTATTTAACGTTTACATTGCACCCAAAACAATAAGCCTCATCCTAATTGCTCCCAGGTGCTAGACTCTTCACAGATAATTCATAAAAGTTTGTCCCTTACAAGTAAGGTTGTAAGAATGATGAACGTTATACAATAAGTAATGAAATGCATTGGCACCCCTGAAGTATCTGGCAAAATTAACTGATCCTAATTCTGGATTTTAATTTTCAAGCCATCTGCCCGTGCGGCATTCCTACATTATTACTATTATTCTTTTCTTGTGCAGGTTTATTTCTTTCCCATTCTCTCTTCTGTCTTTATCGACTTTATGTCTTTAGACTGTAGAACTGTCTCCTTACCCATTTTGCTGAGCCTGAAGGTAGATTTTAGCTTCACTAAGTGAAGATGGCCATTGCAGATTGATTGTAATACATAGTCTGTTTTGTAGGACAAAAGAAATCCAAAGAACAGTACAATTTGTGATGGAACAGAATTGTGCTCTCTTTAAACGGTGTGCATTGCATTTCATATTCTCTTTATGGCCTTTCTCAAAGCACTAATAGAGGTTTCTTTTGGACTGAAGGGGTATTTAACCTTGGCATTAGGAGCAAATTACTGAACTCCTGTGTAATCTTTCCCATTCTCTTTCTTGAATGGCCAAATGAGTATGATGCTGAAATAGGAATGCCTTAGAGGAGAGCATTTTAGAAAGTCCTCTTTCAAGCAGTGGTACAGCAGGAAAAACAACAACAATAAATAAACAACTCTAGAAGATAAGAAAATACTTTGGCAGTTGAAGTTTGAAAATAATTAAAAAATAAATACTCATCTTGCAAACTTTAGTTGTACATCTCTGCATCTGAGCTAATTACCTAACTGTTTGACAGTCAGGAAATCTGGTTAAAGTGGTCAGCTGAGTATAAGATGTGATTAATCTGACCAAATGCAGGTGGGTCCTATTGCAACGAGGTAAAAGCCCTCCATTCTATGGAGATTGATTGCATTCACTGTATCTCCTAGCCTCAAAATAGATTTAATAAACATCTGTATCTAGTCATGCAAAATTATCTTTTTTTTTGTAAGGCTTTGCCGAACAGTTTCTGAAAAATTTGAATTTATGGCATGTAAACAAATGTTTCTGCTTATCCTCCTTTCAGGCAGTATTGTAAGCAGTAAATGTGCATATATAAATTGAAATTTCTACCCACACAAAAATAATCTTTTCCGGGAAATGTTGCATTGGCGTCTGGTTATCACAAGCATTTGGTGCCTGCCTATGTGTTCTAGGCAAAGCACTGAGCAAAACTGAGTTACAGCAAATAGCCACAATCCATCTGAGAGTATTCCTTCGGCTTCCTTACAGGGAATTAATCCTCAAAACACGAGATCTCCTCTTGGTTTGGGTGCCTCTTAGACACCATGGGAAAGGGGCATAGGAAAGCTTTGATCCTCCTTCAAGAGCAGTGAAAGTCCTATATGTATTATTGCTGACATCCTGAAATTAGAACAAGTTTCTTTCACTGTTCTGGTGAATGTTCTGTTGTGCTGTAATGCTGCATGAGTGTTAGCCTGCTGGTGAAAATGCACTGAGACACTTCTGGCTAATGGCTACAGGTGTTTGTTTTAACCAGGAGAGAACATGCTCTTCCCACCAGAATGTGCAGAGCCTATGAAAGCCTCGAGCTGAAGCTGGTGGGTACCTGACTTCTGCCTTGCACTGCTCTGCTGCTACAGGAGGACTGCAGCTTCCTATCAACTAGATATGGGTGTGCAAAGAAAGTAAGTATTGTGTACAACTTGCATCACTTTTTTTCTTCCCATCTTAGTTACTTAAGCAATAAAATTTTAAAAACAAATATGTTTTATAGTTTTATCTCCATCACAATAGGTCAATGTAGTTCATACAAGACTAAGATGAAAAGGGCATCTAAAATTAAAACTTTCAAATGGAAAAACATTTAAAGAGAGGTCATATATAGGAAGAGATATAGAGATTAAGTCTTTTATATGATACTGTTTAGGACAAGGGCTGCCTGCAGGGGGTATTTCTCTAAAATACAACAGAAGAGGTAAGTTCCAACCACAGGGTAGAGCAGCATACATAGTCTTGCAGTATGGATTTTAATTTGGGCAGTGTGACTTCAGCCCCAGGCTGCCTGTCAGCTGCTCTTCCAACCTAACTCCCAGGTTACCTTGCAACTTTAGCCCAAAGTAATCGTTTTAGGCAGCCCAAAATGAAATTATACCCGTTATTTTTTTTTTTTTTTAAATAGATAGACTCAATACGAACCAACTAAAAATTACTGAATACCACCAAGGCAGAATTTTGCCCATGAAACTAGCTTTGACAATTGTAGTCTTCAGAGACTTTTTGGTTGTTCTTCGTTCTTCTGTGGGAAGATGAAAAAGGAAAATGGAAACTCCCATTAACCACTTCAAAAGTGGCCAAGTAAGAAAATCCATTAACTATTCTGACCTGTACATTAGAATCCGATACGTTCATGGGAATTACTGTTCTGTGCATATAGCAGAGGTTCAGTCACAGGAACCGGAGGAAAGGCAAAAATAGGGATGAAGTTAGAACTCAGCACAATAGGTACTGAATAAGTCACTTGGCAGTGACTGAATGGCAGATCTGACCTGATCTGGATGAAAAATTTGGGTGGGAAAATGGATTTCGGTCTTGATTCTCAGCTGGATCGGAGCTGCTGTAGCTCATGGCACAATTGCAAGAGTAATGGTGCTGGCACTGCTGCCCTGTAGCTTAGGGTTAGGAGAAGAGTGAGAAACTCTTCCCTCTTAGGAGGACTTTGGATTAACTTAAGCTAACTACAAAACCACACCTGTATAAGATGATCTGGGGGTAGAAGAGGAAAAACTCATGTAATCTACAGTACATGCTTTTGGCACATGCCTTTCATGGAAGTGGTTTAGAAGACATGGTGAAGAAGTGATTACTTCATCCTCTGTTAACTGGAAATTCTCTGCTGCTGGATCTGACGTCACTGTTCATCCAGAGGTGATATTTTCTGCCTGCATGGAGCAGCAATCAATGAAGCCTGATGTGAAAACCATAGTATTTTGAGTAGTTATTCTTAATTTTTGACATCCTGGAAGCCTAAAATCTATTCACTACCTTTCTTCTCTATAACAAATAAGACTGAGAATGTACAAATATTTAGAAACCTACTGAATAATATATGCCAGTGCCAGTGGGATAGGAGAAAAAATTATTGAAAGAGGCAAACATGATGTTCATTTCCATTATTCCCCTTTTACGTACAATTTCCTTTCAGGTTGGGGAAAAGAAATAAATTCTGAAAATACATTCCAGTCCCCTCAACCCACTATTCCATTTGTCATTTAGCTGTGCAAATGTATTGAAATATCTGTGCTGTGGGCTTCTTCTAGCCTGCTTAGGATCACCTACTCGATAGATAAGTGGCTGGATAGAGTAGAGAGTTCCTTTCATTCAGCTGACAGAAAAGCTACAGCCAGAGCTATTACAAGGCATCAGATAATCTAATGTCTGCTGGAACGGTGCTTTCTGAACTTTGGGAAAAGAACTTTGCAATTGAAGCATGTCCTCACCTACTTGACATAAACCCATGGGAAGACTGCTTTCATCGGTTTCTCATGACTGCGTCTCAGTGTAGTATTTTTTCTAGTTCTTAGGTGGCTTGTTTTGATGAGTGGAGTAAATATTACCACAGCTGTCACCCAAGATTGGTGTAAAAACTGTACAGATAATGAATTTTCATTTAACATGGGTTTCCAAAATGACCTTGGTTTCTGTAATGACCTTAAGTAGCATACAGATGCAGGGTTGGGCTTACATATGAACAAATACACCTTTTCTTTTTTTTTTTCCTGAGCAACCTCCTGACTTGTATTTAAAGGAACTGTCCCTTCACTAAACAGAAATAATGATACTCCATTTTCTCTCTGTCCCTTATCTTTCAATGTAAATATATCTCCAGTGTAAGAAGTTATTTCCCTTTGGCAGCCCAGAGCAATGAGCTCTGGTGATCAGGGTGTTTGTCCCAGGTATGATTTCTGCTGCTGCTGCTGGCAAACTTGGTGAACTCTGCTCTCTCACCACGATGTGAACCTGACCCACTTGGCAGGGGTGGCGGTGCAAGATTGGGGCTGTTCTGCAGGCCTCTAGCAGGTGATTCCTGTCTCCACAGAGCTTCCTGGCGAGTGGGAGGTGACAGGAGAAGAGGAGCCAGCATCTCTGCTGCTCTCACCTTGAGAGGCTTTCAGTTTTCCATCTGGTTTTCTAACGATATTTAATACACAAATTATGGTAGAAATATCTGCCAGGATATCAGAGATATTTATTATACATTATAATCTTGCACTTTTTTTTCCACATGCATCTGCCTTACTCAGAAAGTCTTAGCAGGTTTTACAACCATGAATTAAAAGAATTCAGTAGATCTAAAAAAATGTTACAAACTCTTAACAATGCCTATTGGCTGATATTGCCATCTGTCAAAGTTCAGTGAGGTGTTGTTTTTGTCATAAGTTTCTACACATATAGAAAACAGGAATTTTTCCCTAAAGCAGGTAGGAGACACTCATGCTGATATTCACGTGTCAAAAAATATAGACCTCCCTGTCTTTTTCAGGGGAATTATTCTGTGCCTTGTGGTTCACTGAGCCCAGGTACAGGAGGGGTGGTTGTTTTTCTTCCTCTCTTGTGGCTGGAACTGCAGCCTGAAGGCAGTTCCTGAGCTCAGGAGTGCTAATCTCTTACTGGCAGCTCCAAGCCATTAGGGAAAAAATGTCCTAATTTACAGGAGGTGGGTAAGCCTGTTGCCATCAGAATAATTGATTGCAGCTATGAAAAAATAGATTCATTAATAAGGATACCTTCACATATTAATTACCTGATTATAGACTATTTGTATTTTCTGGGGTACAGCATATTTATAATTGCAGTTAAAACAAATAGAATCCAGAATATCAGAAGTTGTTGGTATGCTGGTTAGAAGCCAAAGTACTGCATGGAAAAAGTAGTTTTTGTACATGAGCAAAAATGTCTCTACTTGTTTTTCTTCTTGATTATGGAACATTCACCACCGGACAGAGAATTTTTTTTGGAGTGCGTTGTGCAAAATTCTTCCTAAACTCAATTTGTAGTCTGCAGGGGTTGGAAAACATTTTTAATAAGAGAGAAATTTAGTGCCATTCAAAGAGAAGCATTAGAAAGGGCTGCTCAGAGTTTTGGTAGCTGCAGATTTGTCCCTGTAGGCATTTCTGTTAATAAAAAGTACTTGTGTTGCATTGCTTTCATTGCCAGGGCAGCCTGGAACTTTCACTGACGCTGCTCAGCTAAACACTTCTCTCATCCTTACCAAGGACCTGACTCTTCCTCTCAATTATCCTTCTCAGAACTGCAGTGTGAGGCATATAGCCCAGCTGCGGTCGTACAGGAGCTGTGCCATGTCACTTGGCACAGCTCCTGTGACCATCAGCGTCACAGGTGGTGTTCCAGGTTGGATATTAAAAAAAGTTATTCTCAGAAGGAGTGGTGAGATGTTTGAAATGGCTGCGCAGGAAAATGGTGGTGGAGTCACCATCCCTGTGTGTGTTCAAGGAATGTGTAGATGTGGCACTAAGGGATATGGTTAGTGGGCATGGTGGTGGTGGGCTGATGGTTGAGAGGTCTTAGAGGTCTCTTCCAACCTTAGTGACTCTATGATTCTGTGACTGAATATTCACTAAAGCTTTAGGCAATAACAGAAATAACCAGCAGGGAATAAGGGCAGATGGATCAGTCTTTGAAATTTACTAATGAGATTTGCAGATTATACTTATCTGTGAGAAATAAAAATACTAGTGAGAAAAAAATATGTTAAAATACAACTGATTCCCAGAGAAAATTACTACTAATAAAGGCCTTGGGAGAAAACATACAGACTGAAAATAGACCAAGGGCTTGAGATAAAATATAAGTACATATACAAAAGGTGAAAGAGTTCAGATGGGAAAAGTTCAGATGAAGGGAAAGCCCGATATGCAACCTTGAAACTGAAGGTAACAGAGAGATCTAGAGGTGACAATGAACAGCAAACTAGACATGACTTTACCTCTCATTTATATATTATGTGGTATGGCAATAAAAGAGATGAGAACTACCTTTAGGCTATATAGATATGAGGGAGAAGCGAGAGTCCCTTTCCATCTTTGACGAGACAGAAATTATTTCATTATGCTCTGAGCATCCTGTAACCAAAAATACATTATCAGAATAGAATCTGAAGAAAGAATATTGGCAAAAATAGTGAACAAAGAGAACTGAACACATCAAGCTTGACTGAATCAGAATTAAATGAGTTTCAGATATGGAAAGAGTTAAGTGCTAAGAAGGAATGTGATGAGAAGTAATGACATGAAATTAAAGAAGGAAAAATTAGATGTAATATTATGAATAATTTGAACTGAACAGACTGAGCAGTTGTGGGTAAAAGGGAGATTTTGGCCAAACACACCAGGGAAAACCCTTGTTTTTACACATTTTTAATGTCCACAGAACAGACGGAGTCAGGCTTTTAATGTCTCACTTAAAAGATGCCTGCAGATGGTGTTTTTTCATGCATTTGAAAAATGAATTTCTACATTTTGATTATGTTGTCATTAGCAGTAGCCTTACTTGGTAATTAGGAAGCTGGTTCCTAGCATGTGTGTGAGAGATATATTGAGAAAGGAGGATGTTACCTCTTTGTTTCCACAGGGCTATAAATAATGCAACCAGCAACATCATGAAAACAGTAGAAGGAATTCAAACAATAACTATGCTAACTGGAAATAATTGTTGTACTGATCTCCATCACAAAAGGCCACTTTAATTGCCAGTGTTGACTGTGGCCAGGAAAGAAAAGGAAATTCCGTGAGAGAAGGGTTTTCCCTATAGTAAATGCAGTCTCTTTGCTAGATAAGTAACTCTGAATTAACACTGAGTTAGACGTAAAGGTGTATGTAACAAGGTATTTCAGGTGAATTTTTCTTTCATTCTTAGGTAACTGATTAAAACCGGAGAATAAGCCAGGTACCATGCAATCTACTTTGTGTCATCGGAGGAGAAGGGAAGAACATGGCAGAGGGCTGCAAGAGTGTTTTTTCTCTGGAAAACAGTTGCTGCTTCTCCTGCAATGCACTTAGGCAGCAGCAGCCAAGAGCCAGAGCTGCCTGCTGCCCATTCCTTCCCCCAGGCAACCCTTTTGGTTCTCAGAAATGAAAAAAGCAAAGTAAAACCAACCCTGAATGCCCTGGAGCTTTTGGAAATTGAAATGATGAGTTCCTCTCCATGACACGTTTGTTCCAAGCTGCAGATTGTGCACATGTGATTGGTGGTATTGTCATTCTCAGCTTAAAGACTGCGCACGTTTTACAGCAGGTGAGCGTCTGTGCCTCTTACAGCCTATGTTAAATATGCAGTTATACTGCTAAATACCTCCACTATGCCGAAGCATGTACAGGGGTCTGCCCAGAAAACTTCCCCTCATCCAGGGGATGAGCTTGGGCCACACAGCTCCTGTTGGGACCTCTCTGAGCTGTGAGTCTCCAGGCAAGATGCCTAGTATGCCTGCAGATACTGGTGCTACAAGCAAGAAATCATTGGAGCATGCAATCTGCTCTCTATGCTACCTCTTACAGAATTGCTGTGGTCCTTTCAGAACATCATCATTGCTTTCTTGCTATCTTCCTCTCAATATATGAAAGAGCTGCTGACAAGAATCTCTGTACTTCCTCCTCTAACCTTTTTACCTCTCAATTCACCAAGTCCCACCAGTAGTTTTTTAATCTTTTTTTATCAAATTCAAAAACCTCTCTTCATATTGTCTGGGCTATCTGCAATGTGACCCATGCATCTCTATTTTAATTTGCTTGAAAATCCTATTTCTTTCAGGCTTTCCATTATCATCCTCATTCTCTCACCCTGCTCTTCCCTTCATCTACTTCTTTTTCTATTTTTAGTTTTTGAATTTCTTTCTCATCAAAACCCATTTTTTTTGTACTGATCAGAGGAATCTCTTCCCCTTAAAGTCTTTCCTTTAATTGATCTCATATGTAGTTAACTGAGATTTTTCTGTGCTTTTCCAGTCAAAGCCATTTGTATTATGGGCTTCGTAGAAACCTCATTCTCTGGAGGAAATAACAGTTTTTCCTCCATTTCTGAATTTAATACTGATTTGGCTGCAACTTGCTCAGAGAAGAAGCCTTTGGCAAGATGAAGTTTGGCTATAGAGAGGACAAAAAGAGCGGACTCTGCCAAAGTATAAACAGAATGGTGGAATTTCCCAGCATTTTTCATGGGCTACTGGTTGGACCAAGAGCTGAATGTCTGAATTAAATTTTATAATACTGCCCCCTCCATAAGTGGACACATACTGAGTGTATCATCTGGATGCATATCAGTTCCTCATCTGAAAAGCCTCAAATAATTGTGCTGGAGAGGAGCCTTGTTTTAGTTTGAATTTTTAACACTGTGGGTTTGAGAAGCAGCAGTCAGCCACTGTAAAATTGGTTGATTGCTTTCCTTCACTGAAGAAATCAATGGTATTTTAAGAGTAAACTGCTCTGAACATAGGTGTTGCAGCATGAATCTTCTTTTTTGCTTGAGTTGCCACAGCAACGTAAAATTTCCTTTCCCCCACATTAGCTACCCTAAAATATACTTCACAAATTGCCTTTGAAAAAACCCCCTCGTATCGTGCTGACAAATTGTGCTGTTTGCTCTCTGAGTATTTGGTCTTCTGAGGAGTTAGGAATGTCAGAGCAAAAGCTGCCTGATGCGCAAAGAATGCAGATTGTACAAATCCAGCCTCAAGAAATGAGATGGAGACAACAGGCTGAAGTTGGATTAGTTGGTGTCCCCAGGAGGAGAGGGGCCGAGCAGAACCCCCAAATGGTTTGGCAACACTTCACAGAGACTGGTGTAAGCTGGGCTGAGGCAGCCTGCCTGTTTCCAGCATTCAGAAGACTAGCAGTGACCTACTGGATATATGTGGGGGGGATGTGCTTTAAGAAGGGTTTCTTTCATGCTTTCTCTCTCACACCTCTGCAAGAGCAGTAGCAGCTCCAGCGGGCTTTGAATCAAACATCAAGTGCACATACGTTATTCTGTGAGAGAAAAAACGTTTGAAAAGATCAGGGAAAAGAGAAATGTGTCTTGGCTACTCCTTATTGAAGGAGTTATTAGATTTAGAGCACATGTTAAAACCATTTTAATTTGTAAGGATTCAGAATAGATTCATATAAGAAAAACACTCCTGATTTGTAGAAAAAAAAATCCACACCTGTAAGCAGTTTCATGTTTCTTAACAGTGTTCTTTCTGGTGCCCCTCATCATGAGGTGTGTCATCATAGGTGAGAGCAATTCATCACCTTGCCAGCGGAAAGGTACCAATTTAGCAGTGTTGGCTACGCTCCCCCCATTAGGGTTTATCTACAAGCACATAAATACAAAAAAATTCTTTGCTCTTTTTAAGTGAGAGCATAGACTGCACTGACTGTTGGGTCTCAGTGAACTTTTCTGCCCACCTTTTTGCTAAGGACCCTCTTCATGTTCAGGTTAGGTGAGAATTTCAGGGTGAATAGAGGGAAAGGTGGATGACCAAGGGAAAGTTTTGCAAAGTAACAATTATCATGTGTAAGGAGCTTGTAACAGCTTGTGGTTGTGTCTATTTTTGAACCACAGAAACTGTAAATAAAGACTAGTATGGCCTCAATAAAAGGTAGATATGCTGACTTTGAGCAGTAATGGGAACCACAAAATACAACCAATCCCCTGTACAGAAAACTTGGCAAATAAAATTGACCTTCCCCACTACTGCTGTTATTTCTGCTTACCTTCTAACAAAGATGTACGTTAGTAAAACCAGAAGTAGTAAGGACAGGGGAAGAAGGGTTGATTTTGTTCTCATTGGTGATAAATACAACACTTAATAGATGACAAACTAGGGAATATTGAAATCTCTGGAGGTCTAATCAAATGCGAATCAAGTCAGACCCCAGTGGGCACGGGATAAAGTGCCAGCTGGTGTGATGCATTCCTATGCCAGCTGATATTTCATCCTTAAATTGATTGTGATCAGTTTTAATGCATCTAACACTTCTACTTAAATTTAAAAGAATAGCAACCCCAAACCACAGATTTTAGTGTATTAAGTGCTGTTCCTGTGGAAAAGTTATATAATATTCAGTAGAAATGGAATTGAAAAGAGTTTATCTTACCCCAAAGAAATGAAGAGACAATTACAGCATCAGTCTGGTACCTGAATTTCTGTGGGAACTTCATCCTTGTGCCTTAACAAGTTAATTTTGATGGAAGCCAGCATGGAAGCAAGCAAGTATTCTGGATGGAGAAATTCTATTAAGCAATTATTTTCTATCTTTCTTTCTCAAGGGAAATAAATTTCAAGATATGTATGATCGTTGTATATTCTCACTATATCATTTTGGCTTATTTAAAGTTACAGAAGAATTGGTATGACGTTGGATAATGTCTCGTGTGGTAAAAAGCCCCTAAACACAGTTGCACACACATACATTTAGGTCACCATGAAAGCAATGCCTCCTTTTTGTTTCTGTGGAAACTACAACAGATATAAAGAGCACAATAACACACTGTGATAGAGAAAGTTCTCAGCTACAAAATACTATTTTTCAACGTAGTCACCACCGTTAGCTATGCATTTTCATCAGAGATGAACAAGGGCCTGCAAGCCACACTCATAAATATCTGCACCAGTGGAAGTGACCCACTGTTGCTGTCCCCACTGCTGAAATGCACCACCCACTGCTTCACTGTGCTCACATCCTTGGTCTTCATAAACATTCAGCAAGCACTGATGAATGTCAATAGGTGCCATTTTTTCTGCATGGAGGAATTCAATTCCACCCCTTTGCTTCATACATACTTCCATATCAGATGCCATTGTGTCAGGCTGCCCCTCTGCTGCCATCTGTTACACAGTAGCAAAATGTGATGGAATATTGCTGGGAAGGTTCAGCCTCTGCTGTCGTACCACCAACATCCACCTCTGATATTGTGGGCCAACATAATAAAATAGGAGGCATTACTTTTGGAGCAGTCCTCATATATGCATGTGCAGTCTTTAAGTCTCACACTCACCTAACTGCTCTTCTTTGGTATTTTATTGTGATCTATGAAAATGGATGTGCTACATGTGCAATAACTGTAAAGGAATAAAAACTATCATTTATTGTGAAAGTAGATAAACAGTCCTATGGAAATAAAAATGGATATTGTGTCAGATCCAAGCACAACAGAAACGAAGGAAGTTTTTCTTTATGATCTGTTACGAAAAGCCAGTTTCAGCCCTTAGCAAGACGTTTTCCTGGTTCCTTTCATCAGAGACTGACTTATACTCAGCTTCTCTAAAAAGAATGAGATTTCTGATGAAAACTTTCCTGCTTTTCTTTCTACACCATGATAAATTATTTCAGAACTGTTTCTTTACATGGAATGTACAGTTATCTACTCTGTTCTAAACATATTCTAAATCGGAGTTACCAGTTTTTCATCCCCTGAAACCCCATCTAAGTCACATAGAACCTCACAGATGTTCAAAGGTTTGACCCAGAATTTCAGGAGCCAGCAGTGGAAAATGAGTATCATTAGAAAGTCTTGAAAAGCACATGCCTCATTTCAGAACAATGAAAACATTTTTATTCTTTTGCAGCTGACTAGAAAGGGAAAGAACTATGAATGCATTTCAGTGATTTTTGGGACCTTTACCTTTTTCAAACACTTAAAATTGTCTTATTCTGTTAATAAGAAATAAATTACCAAATGTACTTAAATAAAAGCTTTTACACTATTCAGTAAAATAGATCTCTGACTATTCCATCTGAAGGAGAGCTCTCTATTGCTTATATCTACATGCTAATAACGTGATTTGTGTTGCTCAGTGCAAACAGGATGTAATCCTGTCAGCTTTCAAGTCAATATCAGAAAATCACACTGACTTTTTCTGGGTGGCATAAACAGAAAATGTAGCATAAATGGCAGAGCCATTCCATGTAGAATATCAAATCAAAAGAAGTATTTTTACATCAATTTAAAATATAGAATGAGAATAACACCTCCCTTCAAGGATCACCTGATGCTTCGACAAACGTTGATTTATTATTTTTCACAAGATATATGTAGGGTCACCCTATCCAGTTCTTCTGGCCAACACCACAAAAGGAACACAGCTCACAGATGCGCTCTTCAAAGACATGAAATTACATAAATTACGTTCTCAGAAAGAGAATGCTGCATAAAACATCAGTGCTGTTGTTACAAAACGATAGTCTCAAAATAGCAACATCTGTTTAAATTCCAAGAAAATAACTTCTGACTTTCCTTCATACGTAGCATCCACAGACAAATATATTAGCTTCTGACACTGCAGAATGTGGGGTTCTGCAGGTATTTTGAGTGAATGGCTTGACACACTGAAGTGCCTTTTGACAGAGTCTTAGAGGAGAAGCTAAAAAAAGAAATGCAGTAGGTTGTCTAAATTATCCCTGGATTATTGCAATATTCTTTAAAATGATACTGAAGTGATGCAATGATACAGTAGTAGATGTAGTTTCTTGTTTTCTGAAGTCATCTTAAAACTTCTAAGAGGAACCTAAACAGAGTGAGCGAGACAGCGAGACAGCGAGACAGCATTGGAGCACCATGAGTTTTCACAACACAGCATCCATTATACATGAGTAAAATACTAATTGCTGAGCTGCAATCATAGTAGGCATGGCTGCTTCTCTTTTAAACTTGTATTTCATTTATTCATTTCATTTTTTCATTCCAAGACCCTGAGCCTCCACACATTTCTATGCAAGTATAACTCTCCACCTGAATAGTTACAGTGACTTCAGAAAGAATTACTCACACAAAGCATGAGGGTAGAGTGTTTACAGGACTGAGACCAAAAGCTGTATATAGTTAAGCTGGGAAAACTGGCAATGCTAGAGTGATGTAAACAGTTAAATGCAGAAGCAGAAGTGCAGACTGCAGCATTCCTTTCCATAACTCCTTGAGAATTCTTGACTTCCATTCTCTTTCCCATGGTGCAAATTGGATGCTGGATGAAAGTTTATGTCCTTATCCATGGATGGGGGGAAAATACTACCACTGCTTGCACAGGCTCTTTGGTGCATTCTTGTCTTTCTTCTCTACTAAGTTTAGTATTTGTTCATAAATACATATTTTCTCCATGCAAGTAAGTTTAACTAGTACATGTATTAGAAAACTGAAGGTTACCCTGTAGTTTAACATGCCTTGTGTTCCCCTGCCATCAATCAAAATGTACATTAAAAATCATACAATAAGCCCAGCATCCCAAAATGCACAACTCTACCTGACAACCAGCTGACCACCAATGGATGCTATGTGCCATTGCATTCACTTTGCCTCCGCTGCGCTCACTCACATTAACAAGTAGTAATGATGTTAAGACTAGCTTGGCAAGGTTGTCCTTTCTGCAATTTATTGTATAACTGTTTATTAAAAGAGAGTTAGATTATGTTGTGTTATTATTATTAAATCCTGAAGCCTTCATCACTGTCAGGTAAACAACAAATGCCCGGAGAGCAGCATTTGGCGCACTGGGACTTCCTCTGTTGCATTAGGGTTCTGCTTTGGCCCATAACACTTGAGTGAACCTCTGAACGCACTGGAGTCTTACATTGTTCCAGACATCTTAATTGCTGGAACATGTGTGTGGTTTCAGATCAATTGCTATAAGGAGTAAATGTCACAAGAAAATTGATATACACAACAATATATTTCCTTTGACATCTGTAAAATACTACACACTTTGCAGATTCCATGTAACATTTGGCTCACATTAGGACTGGAAAGCCAAGGTGTAACAGGCATTGGTTCAATTGTTCTATAATAATTTTTTCCATGCAATGAATCCTCCTTATCTTTCATTAACTGCCAATCAGGTCCTCCAGCTGCCATGTGCCAAAATATATTCTTTGTTATTAGCATTAGCATTACTGTTAAAACCCAGACTGAGACATGAAGGAAAATGCCCTTTCCCGGGAGAATACATTTTTACTTCTTCCTCCTGGAAAAAACTACATAAGAAAGCATGCTTACATTTCAAACGTATGTGAAGTGCTGTGAGAATGATCAAACTAAAGCTCAATCAGCAAAAGCCTGCTATGCACAACGCAATGCGAATATGCTTACTCTAAAGAGTTGAGGATTTGGCACAAAATGTACATATTAAAATCTGTTCAATACTCCAGAAGAGGTGGTTATTTAACATAATTTTACAGAAATTAGAGCAGAAGGAAGGTTAATGTGCAATTGCTTTCCAATAGGATTAGAGTGGTTTTAACTTTCACAAGCTGCTTCTCTTATTGGTGAAAAAAGGGGAGTCTGGAGGCAAAGAACAAGCAGAACATCACTTGAAGACATTTCTATCTCCCCTACCTCCTGTTTGCTGCAGATATTTCTCTCTCTCCATTTCAGATAAGCACATTAGCATCAGTGTGTGGGAAGCCAGGCACGTAGCAGTGATTTGATCTGAAGTGCTGAGTGCTACTACATCTTGGGATACATGCTAGATCGAGGCCCCAGCAGCAGTGAGATGTGGCTGAAACTGGAGACAGTTGACCTCCATCACCCTTTGGAGGAGGACACTGTGCTGTATGCACAAGGACAAAGCATGGGACTGATGGAGACGTTTGGATTGTTCCCAATATCCGTACCACACTCAAGTGGTGCCTGGCCCCAGCCCCATAGCCTGCCTCCAGCTGCCTTGGCCCTGGCTGGCTGCTTGGTCCTACTGATAGCTGGGTGCCTGCCTGTGGTTCCCACTCCTTGACCTGCTCTGAAAACAAGCTGGCAAGGGCTGCTGAAGCTAGGACAGAGTTTCTTCTGTGTGAAAGGCAGGAAGGGTTAAGACTGAACCCTGCAGGAGAGTCCAGGTTCACAGTGCAGCAAAGGAAAAGTCACTTTAAGTAAAGCCTGGGGCAGCCATTCACATGCAAAATGAAAGTAAGGCTGAGCTAATCTTTTCTTCTGGTCAATTCTGATTCTCCAAGGTAGAATAATTAGAATTGGCAGTACTATGTACTCTGTGGGAGGAAACCGATAAATTTCTTGGAACAGAAAGTTCTGTTTTATTGTCGTATTGCGTTAACCAACTCCACTCTTTGAAAAACAAAAAGAGGTATGTAATTACTCTGAATGTCAGAAATAAGGTAGTGGAGGTAGCAGCAGACATTTTTGTTATGAATTTCTCTGACAGTTCTGTTTTCTGTTGTGAGTACTGAGCAAAGAAGAAGAGGGGCAGAGGGGGGAGAATCTTACATTAGGTGTCCCTTATAAATCTTAAATAGACTTCTTTATGCTGATTTCCATGTTTAATAAACTGCCTCATTCATCAGAGTTCTGCAGTGAGAATAGGAAGGAAAAATCATTTAAGACAAGGGAGAATCAGATTCAATGATAGCACA
Organism: Numida meleagris; assembly: GCF_002078875.1. NCBI lineage: Eukaryota > Metazoa > Chordata > Aves > Galliformes > Numididae > Numida > Numida meleagris. The sequence goes on from NC_034409.1 coordinate 123,162,503, forward strand.
CAAGAAGAAATGATTGCTTACTGCTTTTATGCCTGAAGATTCTAGCTCCCTTTGACTTTTGGAAATTTGGACCAAAACCCTGTACTTTGAATGCTGTACATTATTTCATGGAGCTTCTCAACTCCTTTTGCTTCCTTTATATTAGAGCTTTAAAAACTGGGAAGGACAGGGAGATGCAACGTTTTAGAATAATTTGGAGAGTTTTAAAATCTGCCTTTACAGGCTTGTTCCGAATTAGTTATTTCCATAATGTGGCTCTTTGAGAAGTGCAGAGTATAAATAGCACTGTCTTGTGCATCACTAGTCACTTCAAATGCCAAGATCAAAGTTCAGCTTCTCAGGGCCTTTACTAGGCAGCTGATTACATCATTAAAATGCTCAGTGCTAAGCAGGGACATGTGTTTCCTTCTACACTGGAGATATAACTGATTGAGAATGTTGTTATACCAAGATTACAAAATGCTTTTAGTTTGGCATATGAGTTTTAGAAGGTAAGTAGGGGGGAAATTATTAAAAATCACAAGTTTCTGAAAGGTGAAACTTCGGTAGAGGTAAGGGATGAGTTTTCTGCTGCCAGACGTTAAATATCTGCAATATAAATCCATCATCTGAGATAATCTCCCTTGTATCTCTCTACAGTGAAGAGAGTGAATAAGACTTTCTTAAGGCTCAGCACTGAGATCAGTCAGACTGAGGAAGTACCTACTTCTCTCCATTGATTATTGAAAGAGCCCAGGTTAACTAATTCAGTCAATGCTAGAGACATCTTTTTTTGGTCAAATGAATACCTCCCAAGGTATCAATAATAAAAGTAGCTTCACATTTCAAAAGCAAAAACTTGCAAACTGATGACAAAGTAGTGACTGATAAAATAAAGCTCAGTTCTATTCATTAAGCATGAACTAACTCAAGACTACAATTTGAAGTGGGAGCAAGTATTATAAACAAGTATAAATTAAGCAGTGCTAAAGTTTTTAAAGAGACCAGATGGAGTTGTTTATGAATGAAATAATCAATTACTTTTGAAAGTGGAAAGTAAATCTCACGAAGATATGCCAGGGTTTTGTTGTATGACATTTTTAGCTTCATGTACAATCCCAACTTTCTGGATTAACTCACAAGGATGAAATAATAAATTCATGTTTCACCCATATTATAAAGCAAATCAATTTCCATGGAGTGTAAAAACTTGTATTTTTTAGCTACAAGTAGAAAACTTGGAGATCTTAAGCAAAAAGCAGTAAATGAATTCCAAGAAATCTCCATAAGGACTAGTTTGACTTCACCAGGTAAGTTAAAGCAGAAGAGGTGATTCACTCACTCATTTCCTTTTTATAAGTGGTTATCTTTAAAGATCTTGCCATGCCTGCTCAGGTTACTGCACTGTCATCACCCGCTGGTGTTGCTGGACGTGCAGTGCAGCTCAGGGCCTGTGTGGTGAAACAGGCCTTGGAGCTGAGAGGCTGCCAGAGTGAGGGGCATCCAGGCACATCCATCCTTTTGAGTCACTGTGGTGTATAGCATGGGAAGAGACAGGTCTTGCCTTGTTTTGACACTGATGCCGATGGAGAATGTGTAGCGGTCCCTTGATCACCCCTGATGGTGGAGTTCCAAAGTGCTGGAAAGATAATGAATAGGGAGCAGTCAGTGCATTCATGCACAGGATTGCTCCCATACATTAAGGCACACTATATGGAGCTCTTCATATCAGCGACTCTCTTGTTATGCTTCTGTTTAAAGAATTTACAGAGGGCTGCAATTATATGGTGATTGAGCACTTCACAGACTTTGTTTGTCATAACACTTGTCTAGCAGATGATAGAGGAACAGTGGGTCAAGCCTGAGACCACAGTGGGCTGTGGTGAGTGAGGTGATAGATCCTGCCTGAGCTGAATATCAAGGCACCATTTTAGCCTCTTCTCAGGTTTTACCCTCTCTTTGGAATGCAGCCTCTTGTCTTTTAAGAACTTCTGTAATAAACACAGAATAATAAATATTTGGAGTTGCATTATTAGTAAAATAAAATAAATTAAGCCCTGCTAAATAATAATTAAAGACTGTATTTTCTCTGTCTGTAAGTATTTTAAAATACAGCATTCATGTATATAGCCACATGCGTGTGTAGTTCTTGTGCAAAAAGGAAAAAGATTTTCTCAGTCAACCTTTTTTTGCTGTTCTGCTCTGTGTGAAATAAAAATGCACATTGACATGTCTGTTCACTCACACACTGTCTTTAGGGAAAGATTATGCTATGCAGTATAGAAAAAGGTACCCGAGGGAAATCTGATAATGAATAATGAAAATAAATAAATGGTAAATCAATGACAATGCAGGCGGAAAAACACAATATAATTCACAGGGTGGAATCTGAAATTAGTATAACATAGATTATTCAGTGATTAGTTGTGAAAAACATACAGATTTTTAAAGTGTCACTTGTGCTGTTGTCTAGTTGAGAAGAGGAAAAAATTGCTAGATTTGTCAGGAGTGCCCAACACGACTAATCATTCATCATCAGCCACCTCCAGCTGTAAGGTGTCCTAGAAACTGAAATGGAAATCACAAGCTTCAATTTAATTTAAGGAGTCACAGACTGGAATGTTTGGGAAAGCAGAGGTGAATATATAAAGGAGCGGATGGTATCAGCTTCTAGATTCATCATCCGGGTTGGATATATGCAGTTATATGGCAGAATATATCCTTGTTTCATCAAGAGGTTTGGTCAGAAGTGCACCCACAATGCAAAGGCTGAAGACAGTTCAGATTAATACCGATTTCAAATAATATTGAATGTATAGTCCTCCACACATTGTAAGGCAAAAGCTTCATTTTAACTGGATATAATGGGAATGCGCAGATACATTTAACAGACTTTTCTTATTATGTTGACAGCCTCAGTGAAAGTGAGAAATCTTAATAAATGAGTATTTGTGTAGACCCTAAGGGCCAAACTCTGCAGTCATTCAGATTATTTCATACACATAAAATTCAATAAGGTTGTGTCAGAGTAATTGAAACAAAATTTGGCAGAAGGTATTTAAACTATGACACGAAGTATATTCAGCGAGAAATGAGAACTGTGGAGGACTTTTTCTCCTTAATTCACAAAGCAATTAAGTTTCTTATTATGAAAGCCAGAACTGGCTCTCAGGATATGTTACTGAATAGTAACAAATTCAATAGTGTATGTTAAATATTTCAAATATTTTAAAATCCATATACTTAAACATAGTATTTATCAGAATTTCCATTTAGCATGGCATGGCATTATCAGAAATTTATGTTTATGGCTGAGATAGCAGATTACTTTGAAGGTGTATAATTACAGCAGATTTTCTGCTAAGGTGGAATGTACAAAGCATGTAATGAATTCCACACAACATGTAACAATAATCATCAGAAAAAAAACCCCCACAAAAACAAAACCAAAAACCCCAGCCCACGACTGAAACACTGAGTAGGTTCATCTGAAAGCGTAAGAAAGATTCTGCAATGAAATCTTAAGAAATGCAGCACAGATGCCTCTTCCTCTCTCACTTCACAACCTCTGGGCATAAGGTTGAAAATATATGTTAACCTACACACGCATATTGGTGTATATGTGTGCACACACTCTGACTTTCATCCAGAATTTTGAATAATGTTTAAAAGCTGTCATTATTTGTACTGCACATAAATAAAGACACTGGGGGGGATGCTGGACTGTTGTGGCTACTAGCCACTGCCCTGCAGTCAATACATTTTCTTGCTGAGCCTCCACACTGTGTTTACTTGAGAGAATTTTGAGACCAGCCTGTCAAATGTATCGATGTTACCAGTGACAGAGAACTAAGGGAGCTCCCACAGGGAATTTAGTTCCTTGACCCTTTTGACGCACTTTTGCCCATTTTGAGGCAAAGAAATAAAAGAAACAACTTCTGCTGCACAACAATCATACGAAGCTAAGAAGACTGCCCAGCAGCCTTTCAGGTTATGTGAAATTAATACTACAGCTGGTCACCTTAAAGCCACGAGTGGATATGGAACATTAAGACTCCAAGAGAAAGAATTCCTCATTTTTCATGCTCTCACAACTTTATATCCAAGGTCTATCACAGAAGACATCCCTAAATATTTTCTTAAAATAAAAAATTGATGAACCATACTATAGTGCAGTAAAATGCCATGTGTTGCTGTATTACCATTGGTGGGCATTTTTCTTTGGTCAGTGTGTTCTGTTAGGATTTTCTTACACATGGATGAGCTTAGAGCAGCCTATATAGTGAGAATGTAACAGAATTATTGCACAAAATCCATTTCACTTTTACCTTACTAGAAACCCTGTCAAAACATTATATCCAAGAAATGGTTGGACTAGAAACAAATGTTCAAGATCCTAAAGAAAACCACTGGTTGCATTAAGTTTATAGAGAGTGTTCCTAAGGCTTCCTCAGCAAATGTCTTGCATGGTGAGCTTAATTAACAAAGGGATGCCACTCCTCTATACAGTGGCAGCTATTCAGGCTGTGGGGTGAGAGGGTTTCCAATCTCATGGATCACAAATATTAAACTTTTCTTCATATGGTCCTGAAATAAATGACTAAATTGTTCTACAAGGATAGGCCAAAACTGGTTTATTTTGTTAGTGGCATTTTTATTGGAATCTGAACTGAAAAGAAGGAACAGAAACAATAATAAAAGCTAAGAGAGTTTCAGAGAACCAGCGTCCCTTCCTTTGAGAACCATATCCTAGATACATGTCAAGTTCAGCTATCTGATCTGTCATCTGACAAATATCTCTTGCAGGTATGGGAGGAGGGATAAATAGAGTTATAAACTTGAAAATAGCATGTTTTGAGGAGTACAGTAGTTGGAAATATTAACTGGTTTTCTGTGATTATTTTAATTGCTCATTTGAGCAGGGTATCTGTCAAAATGCACATCAGCAACAAAGTCTTAAATACCTCCTGAACATCCTGAATATACCTGATACAAAATCATTCCAAATTAATGGAGGTCTTGTATGGAAACTACTACTTTGCAGTTCTGCAGATTTATGTAGGGAGTTCAAAGGACTTGCAAAAAATAACTAGCTTTCCTCCTCTCATCACAGTGTTAGCACACCTACTAGCCCTATTTACAGGATTTTTTTTAAAAAGGGGGATAAATAAGCAGTTCTTCTCTTTTTCTATTACCTTTATAGCAGGAAAGAAGGCAAAGCGTTTTGATCCCCAGCACTCATTGGTTTGATTTTCATACAGGCAAAAGACAAAGATGATCCAACCCTACTAATGACTAATTGCACTATGCAGAGCTGCAGTTGAGGATGGCATGGCCAATCTAATCACAGACAGTTATGCTCTGTTTTACAATTTCAATCCTCCTCTGAACAGCATAATTCCTTTGATGTTATGCTGTGCATTTGTTATGATTGCCTAATATAGCTTATACACACAGGAGCCCTTAACGATTTGCCCAAGGTCAGTCAACAAGTCAATTGAAGAGGTGGAAAAATCAGTGCTTTTGATTTCCTCTCCCCTTCTTCCACCAACTATTGACTATCATAAAAAAGACCATTTCAGGCATTTTGCGGGGGAAGGGGAACATGACAGCTTCCTTTTCAGACATCAGAAAATACTTTAAAGAATTGGTTTCTCTAGCAACAGGAACAGGAGGCAAAAACAGCTCTCATAAGTTTTTTCCCACCTACTCATTTTTTTTAATGTGGTAAAGCAGATGGTTTGGATAAAGCAGGTACTACAGATTCTGATTTATTGACTGTAGACAGAAATATAAATACAGAAGTGTGTGCACTCTGCTGTGCTCAGTATCACAGTAAGACTTAATGGCTTCAGAGTTCATACTTTTAAGTTCTGTGTATCTGTACTGGCAAGTGGCATTATTTATTGCTGGGAAACATTGATGGCATAGCTCACTGTGTGGAGAAACCAAACTCCGGGCAGCAAATACTTTTCATATCTTCTACCTTCCCTGACAGCAGTGCCAGCTCTGCGAAGTCCCATTTTACATCTTTGACAGTCATACACTTTATTGACCTGGCCAAATACTTTCTGTTAAGGTGCTGTAAATCAGTCAGTACTGTGGTTATATAACGTCAGAGAAAGCAACCTTTTGCCTTTGCCATCAAAATTAAAAATAGCTGAGTGAACTCTACTTAGGGATGATAGGAAAGAGATTATTCTTTTTATGAAGTACTTGGCCCATGGATACAACAGGGAAATACTCCATATATTTCTTTCTGTCACAACTTTGAATGTCATTTGGACAGGAAACAAAAAGGCCGTCTTTAATAAAATGCTGAGGACTGCAAACCTGTTTTCTGCTGAAGTTACTGATACTGGAAAAAGATAGACAGTAGTCTCATCTGTGCTATGGTAACACAGCCAGTACTTCCAAATTGCAGGAATAACCTCAGCCTGATGTGCTTAGACTTGACCAGCCTGGAGAAGAGAAAGCTCTGGGGAGGCCTGATAGCAGCCTTCCAATATGTAAAGGGGACTATAGGAAGGAAGGGGACAGACACTTTAGCAGGATCTGTTGCGATAAGATGAGGGGAAATGGTTTCAAGCTTAAACAGGGGAAATTTAGATTGGATATAAGAAAAAAGTATTTTGCAATAAGGGTGGTGAGGCACTGGAACAGGTTGCCCAGAGAGGTGGTAGATGTCCCATCCTTGGAGACATTCAAGATCAGGCTGGACAATTGGATAGAAAAAAAATGAGCTCTTCTACTATTATCTGGCAGCAGCTGCAGAACAACCGGATTATGTACTTTAGGGAGATTGGAGGGCAGATGGTGAAGTTCTGCAACAAAGGTAGAGGTTGCTGAGTTAGGTCTGCCTAAGTTCATAATTGCACACAATGCACAGTACACCATCTGCCAAAGAAATGGAGAGGGCTTCCCAGTGGAATGGACAGCGAGTCTTACAGGGTCCTGAAAAAAGTCAGTGGTAAAGTACTTGTTTAATATGTACTATTGTGACTCCATGGAGGTCTCTGGGCTGAAGAATTTCAAAAGCTGGTCTAGAGAGATTGAGAAAGGTGGAGGTGAACTTAAGAGAGAACTGGAGAAGCTTCCCTTTCATTTCTGAAAAAATAATTGCTCCATAAATGCTGCTAGAGAGAAGGCAGAAGAGAGCTCTTCTGTTTCTAATGGGATAACGGGAGATAATTTTAGAATGTTTAACATGACATAACAAGCATGGGTTAGTTTATGTTCTGTGTTCTTTTCAAGCATTGATTTTGTAGAAAATATAAAGTCAGTCTCACTTCAGTACCTGATGAAATTATGGAGAAAATTATTCTTTGAGTCACTGAAAAACACTTGAAAAAGTGCAGTCACGGATCACAGCCAACACAGGTTCATGAGAAGAAAGCCATTTTTAACTAATTTGATTTCCTTTTATGACAAAATTATCCATCTAGTTGATTAAGGGAAGCCAGTGGATGTAATCTTTTTGGATTTCAGGAAATTTTTGATATATTTTCTCACAGTATCCTCTGGACACAATGTCTGGCATACCGCTAGACAAGTACATAATATGATGGGTGAACAACTGGCTGAAGAGTTGGGAACAGTGTTATAATAAACAGAATTACATCAAGCTAGTGACTAGTCAGTGCCAGAGTTCAAGGAGTGTTTTGACTGCTCTCAGGCATAGGATTTGATGTTTGGGTGGCCCTGTGTACAGCCAGGAGTTGGACTTGATGATTCTTGTAGGTCCCTTCCAACTCAGGATATTGTATCATTCTGTGATTCTATTATGAAAGATAATCTAATTAAATATTTTTATGCAACCATTTTAACATATAACATGTCTCCTTACAGAGCATATCTTACTTTTCAGTCTTAATAGAACTTTTTTTGATGAACTTTTAGGAAAGAGGCTATGTTTCAAGTGGTATCATTTCTTACTAAAAGTACTGAAGACAAAAATAATGGAAGCCTTTCCTAAAGTCTTTTGCCATGTCAAGCTCATCTAGGAAAACTTCTGAGAAGTATATCCCTGCTGGGTAAAGCCATATAGCTTACCAAAAGTTGAAGCTCAGTGATAGGAACTGCAAATGAGTGACATAAGCAGAATTAAGGCTAAAGGAAAGTTGAGACAGTAATAAAATAATCTGCAATGATAATTTCAATCTCTTGTGCTATTATTCATGCCCTGTATTTTATTGAAGAAATATATAACATTCTCCCTTGAAGCTAACAACTATTTTTAAAATTTTTTAAAATCAATTCATTTTTTAAAATCAATTCATCCTTTAGAAAGCTCGAAAGCTATGATATAAGGACAGCAGCACAACTGGTGCAAGAACACTTGAAGAGGGGCCCTCAGAAACCATGTTTGATTTCTGATACAAGGGGCTATGTCTGCAGTACAGGAGAACGGCACAGGTAAAATGATGTCTCCAAGCTAGTGAGGATGTGTTGTCCCAGAAGGGGCATGAGTTTTGATGGTGTTAGTGTTTCAGAAAAGTGCCTTTCTATGCTCTTGACTCCCCAATGTGTTCTTTGTCTTTTTACTTTTTCTCCAATCAGTACACCCAGCCTGATATCTGGACAAAGAAACTGGGGTAATCTGCTAGGCAGATGGAGTCATAATCAAATCCCCGTGGGACAAAGAAGGCTGTGTGTACGTATGCCTGCAGAGCCCATGTGCTTTTTTTTTTTTTTTTGTGTCCTCATCTTCCCTGAGCCCTGGTTCTCTCCACTGCAACTTCCAGCTGCCATTTATAAATGTACTGACAACCCATAAAAATGATACTTTTTTTTAATGTTACTTCATGTGCATCCTGCTACCATGACGCACTGTCCCTCAGTGCACTTCAGCAGTGCCTTGCTGAGGGTTATTGCTCTGAGTGGTGTGACAATGCTCTCTAAGTCCCTCAAGGAGCACCAGTACAGCACTACTTACTCCCCTGGCTTTTCATGGCTGGAAGAAGAAGGAGAGTGGGTGGCACAATGGCTTTGTTCTGAAATGCTAGCACTCCCATGGGGCACTTCTGCCTCAGATCCTATTCTCTTTTGTCCCCGAAGACATGCACAAAGTTCACAACTTTAAAGGCTGACAGTGTCCTTTACTTCTGATTTACTGGTATGATGTAACCTGCTTATTTCCTAATGGCATTCAGCCAACATTTCTGTCCGCAGAAAAGAACTGAAATAGCATGGCATGACTGAAATCCCATGCTTAGTACTAGCAAAACTGTTACTGCAAAATATACCATACATGTTAAGGTGGAATGCTTTGAAAGGCAGTTAATAAAATGGTATGAGAACTGTGCTGTCCAAAAAAGGTAAAACTACAAGATAGATCATAACCATATGGTTGGACTTGATGATCTTGGAGGTCTTTTCCAACCTTAATGATTCTATGATTCGAGCTATATCCGGCATTCATCTTATTTTTTCCCCATGGCCCATCACTTACTCTTACAATAAGGTTTTCTAGCATGAACATCTGTGCAAAGGCCTGTGTCTGTCGTAAAAGCTTACAAGGTGGGCTAGGAAGCTGTGACAATCCCTGGTGGGTGCTGGAGGTATTCAGACATATGTATGGGCACTGCGATGGGGGACAGAGTCCCACACTATAGTCAACATGGGGCATGAAACTCAGAAATGATAGCTCCTCAGAGACAATTATCTGTCATGTGCACTAATAAAGCCAATAAAGCTGAGTGAATGCCACGACAAACAGTACTACTAAAAACAGTTGTACATTTCACATGCCTCTCTGCAAAGTTCTGGGATTAGTACGAGCAGAGGTAAGAGTCAATGCTGCTCAGACTGTTTCTGGCCTTCCTGTCTGCTCTGCATCTGCCTGGGTTTTTGTGCTGGTTTCACTTCTGCTAATTACTGTCAGAATTTCCGGGAGTCACAAAACTCACTGTGAATGGACAGCTGTGTCTGCTTCTCCTTACTACTATAGAACAAAATTCTAGTCAATGCCTCTTGATAGTGGCATAGAGTATAAGCAGTTATCCTGGGCTTTCCTAGATAGGACATCTGAACCCTTTTTTTCCTGCCTTGGTGTTATAATCTGCATTTGTTGTTTCAATGTTAAGCAGCTACTCCTGTAGTGATGACTTCCAAAAGTGTCTTTGAGGTAACAGCAAATCCCCAGGAACTGCTGAACCTTCATTTCTTCTCCTTGCACAGAGGTCTTTATTCTGCAGAAGGGATTCAGAACACAACTGCAGAATTACATCACATGCATCATGGAGAAATTGTCTTCCCACCATTCATGAGGAATTTTATAAAACTACAAAAAGAATGATGTAAACATGACACCCTGAGACTGAGGAAAATATTTGCTTAGTCTCTGTATTTCATTGCTCATGCACAGCTTATTTCAAGACAAAAAGAAAATAAAAAAAAAATCAGAGTTTGATTTTCAGTATATGCTCTGCTCATAAAGAAGCAAAATTGCTTCTGACAGGTTCTTGGCAATCCCAGGAAAATCATTCACAGGTAAACCAATAGTCATATACAGAAAGTATATGAGCTCTACCCATCTGGCTAAAGCACTCTCTGGCCATGTAGCACCTCTTCTCAGCAAGTAGCCATGTAATCTCATGGTGTGAGAAGCACAAGTGCAAAGAATTTGTCTGTGCTCCCTGGACCAGCCACACTCCTTCACCAGGTGCTCAATCACAAGTTCAACCTGTGACCAAATAGTTCCCCTACAATATACATATATGAAAAGATTAGTCAGAGATTATGCATAAATATGCAGCTATTATGATACATATTAAATGCAGCAATAATTTCTTTTCTTTTGGGAGGAAATCCCAATTTGCTTAATCTGTCAAAAGTCAAAGTAGAACTCAACTATATGCTAAGTGGTTAGAAAAAGGAGAAAAAATATCTACTGCATGATGAGAGGAAATTTCTACCGTATGATATTTTCCTACTAGTCACTTCTCCTGCAAAGGAACCCATTGAAATGTATGCGAAAATGTTATGTCAGATGCTCTAAGAAAACAAACATAAAGCTCCTTCTATGTAAATCATTTCCCAGGAGAAGCAAATCAACTTATCTTGCAAGGAATGTGTGGAAATCCAATATATCTGTATGAATTAAAAGGGTTTTGTTATGTTAAAAGATTACATTTACAAGAGTAAAGCTGGCTAATTGTGTTTTGAAGAGCATTTAAAAGTCAGAAAAATTAGAAAACTTCTTTAAGAATTGAAAACTAATTGTTTTTATGAAATATGACATACATTAGCTGCAACTACGTCTGTCATTGTCATTTTTGTGGTTTTACTTGCTTTTCTATTTAAGTATATATTTAATCTTTTCTATTTCAAGTGCCCACAAACACAGTCTGGGGAATTAACTGACTAATTATTTAGTGAAAGCAGTAAAATGGTGTGTGGATAGAGTATCATCAAATGGACATAGTAAGCAGCTTTAAAAATGGGACTATTTTTATTTAAGTTTTATTGCATTCAGATTTCTTTTTGAAGTGCACAAAGTACAATATGTTCAGACAGAATGTCATTCTAAAGCAGACAATAGCTTTTTAATAATTCATTCTCTATCAGAAGAACTCAAGATCAAATCTGACCCTATTTTTCAGATTACAGATATATTTCGTGGACTCTGCATACCTGTTATTCAGTCACCCCTTTATGCTTTCTGGGAAGGTGGAATGATAGCAAAAGAATGAGAGGAGAATACATAACAGGAAATATTAGAAATGCACTGTTTACTTGTTGTAGTTTGACACAGCAGGTGGCTGAGCACCACACAGTAGTTTGCTCACTCCTCCACTTCCCAGTGGGATGGGAGAGAGAACTGAAAAAAAATGTAGAACTTGTGGGTTAAGATAAAACTATTTACTAAGACAGAGGAAAGGAAAAGGATCAGAGTTGTGACTATGTAAATATATAACAAGTGATGCAAAAGCAATTGCTCGCCATCCCGACTGATGCCCAGTTAGCCCCCCGAGTAGTGTGAGAGAGAGCAAGATGAACTCCTGCTCCCTTCAAAACTCCTTCTGCTTGGGATCATATGGTATGGAATATCCCTTTGGCCAGTTTAAGTCAGCTGTCTTGATTGTATTCCCTCCCAGCCCTTCGCTGGGAAAGGCCTTGGCTCTGTACAACACTGCTTAGCAGCAACCATAAACATTAGTGTGTTGACAACATTGCTTTTCTCCTAGAACCAGAACACAGCATCATACTAGACACTCTGAGGAAAACAATTCCATCCCAGCTGAAACTAAGGCATTACTACACTTGGTATATATTTTCCAGCTTGACCTCTCAATGAAATAAAGCATATACAATTGTACCTATAACTTGTCTAACCCATTAGACAAACTCAGTTGCATCTGAAGTAGGAACAGGTAGTTCCTACTAGAACTATTAATTTAATATATTAAAAAAAACAAACTTCAGTAATGTAGTGGAAAAGGAACAAATTACCTACATTAGTGAGGAAAGGTATCAGTTTGCATTGAATAATAGCACATTTGTTTTGGTTGCTGGTTTCAACATGCTTGAGGTGGCTGACCAATTGGTGCATATGTGTTGTGGTCTAAGATGTGGAAGGGGGTGCTCTTTGTTCAGGTGGGGAAAAAGAGACAGAGAGGAGAATGAGTGGATCAGTTATAACGGCACTTAGGGAACACACAGGGATACAGAACAGTGCACCCTTGTATTAGAACTGCTGCTCATACTACAAATTATGCTTTAAGATGAAGTTGTATCTCCAGTGTTATTTTTTCCAGTGTGAGCCTATATGGTGAGATTCACCATTTGGATTCACCATTCACCAAAGATTTAGTCTTTGAATCTAATCAGGTTATCTGGAATCTTTTTCCTAGAGGTCAATCTATCCAGTGATGTTTATCCAATGGTGAAATGAATTATGTTCTGAAGAAATCACTCTCCATCCTGATAATAGACAACATCTAGATGACAGTTTTATATTTGAGACTTTTGGACAACTAAATTTAGCTGACATGATTATGATATCAAATATTCTAGATACCAGTGAGCATCTTCTGTTCTCACTCAATATGGCTGGAAACAGAAGCTCCCCACACTTGCAAGAAGGCAACTGAAGAACCTTGACCTTTTGCCATCTTTCCTCAGAAAAGCAAAAATCCTCCTAGACATCTAGTGAATATTTACAAGGAAACATAATGATGACATATCATCACATTTGATTTCTATGCTGGTTGCATTGTCAGAAATTACAACATGGGAGATATTTAGCAGTAAAATTAGGAGATCATATGGTTGGCTGGAAGTTAAACAACCAGTCTTGTAAATGGAGGGAGGATCTTTGTGGGGTCCTGTTCCACATATTTTTTTATTTTCTGTAAAAGGGGCTGAACACTGGAGTGATAAAGTTTGCTGCTAGGACAATCAAATGTAAAGGTTATTCAGAGAGTAGCAGAAGGATAATGAAGTGCATGTACAGTATAAAGATCAATGAAATGATAGATAAAATTTAATGTCTATAAGTATAAAAGAAAAGTATGCAGTTAGTAGTTGAACTTACTCAGAAATAGGCCCATTCTATACTTTTATGAGGACGGTCCTAGAATAAGGACTTTCAGACTTGGGATAAGGAAACATCAATGGGAATATATCAGGGCAGGAAGAGGGTAAGTAAAAAAGAGCAAATCACTTTAACTTATCTTACAGAAGAAAAATTATGATGTTTTGGGAGACAAAGAAATTTTTTTTTTTTTTTTTTTTTTTTGCTGAGCAAATCTAATGAATCTGTGTTACTCTCCCATAGGATCTGTGGAGGCCAAAAGTACAAATTTGTTACAGCAGTTACTAAATATAACATGCCCAGCACATGCTTCGTACCTAAAGTCACTCAGACATTGACTTCTGGAAGCTGAGGGGCTACATCCTGACCTTTTTTGGCCTTTTTGTTTCATGCAAACTTTTCATAATTACACACTGCTGTTTGCCATCAGAGACAAGCCTCCAAATTAGGCAGAACTTTGGTCTGATTCACTCAGCCATTTTTATGCTCTTTACATTAATGTAATTGAATTCTATTACCGTACAGTAAAAGACATCAGCTGCCCAGACCCATTCACAGCCACACTGCAGCTCACCAGAAGCATGTCATCACTTTTCAACATTATTATTATAACCTGTGTCAGGTTTCCTACTGTTGAGTACCTGAGTTACTGAAGGTGAAGGCAGTACTGCCTGGGAAAGCAAACAAACAAACCTGAACATCTGAAAATCTGCAGGATAAATAGATTCAGGAATGCGTTAGCTTTCACCTCTGCAAGCTAAGGAACCAATTTTTATGGATAATAAACTTAGTAGCAGAGTGGGTGTTTATATAAACCCCAGGAACCTCAGTGAATGGGGACATATCCTTACAAATGTTAGAAGTGACAAATGTAAAAATCTATTCTGCCTTTTAAATTTTCAGCTATTTAATCAATAGCTATTTTCCTCTTTTTGTATTTGGCACTGAGTTACTAGATACACTTTGCAGTACAAAATTATAATAGAAAGACTTATGATCAATACCATATTGTCTAAATTGTGAGATTGCTTTGTTACACCTGGTGATCACATCATGTGCCTGTGCTCCTGCTATTAGACATCACATTGCTACAGCTGCATCTTAAGGCTTCTAAGCATGGTACAGGTTTGAATTTCTTTCTAATTTTATGTATCGAAGACAGAATGAAATAGTATGAAAAGGGTGAAAGGATTAGTCTGCCACATAAATGTGATCAGCAGTGTGCTATGCGGTCTTTCACGCCCTACCCCCGCAGTAAAGTACGTGCTTTTTTTAATAACCCTGGGGTAGACAAGAGTATTGAGGCAATCGTAGGTTACCTCAAGTACATTATGGAGAAATAGAGAGTGAATGTTCTTTTTTTTTTTTTTTTAACGAGGAAGAATATCTTACAGAAGAGCACATTTTTTCTTTTTTCTTTTCTTTCCTGATGTTGTCTGTCTACCCATGTGCAGCAAATCCAATGAGGCTCCAAACAGCTGGGGACCAATCTGAATCACATACTCACATACCTCCACATGTTCTCTACATCCTCACAATGGGGTGTTTCTATAGATACATAAAATTATGGGAAGAAGGATACAAATATGACTTGCTACATTTCAAATGCATTCACAATGATAAGGTGATATGCATTTACAGAGTGGTTGTGAAAATGCAAGTTTGGTTCTGATAATTACACCTGTGCCTATGGAGGAGTTCTAATGATAGGGTAGAATTTTCCATCCTGTTTTTGAAGAAAAATAGGGAACTGGATGACATGCAGCTTGTAAACTCTTGGGAAATATTTTTTAAATAGATTGCCCAAGCAACAGTGACAGTGTAGCAGGAACCATACTCCTGCTGTTTATTGTGAATTTCTGCTTGAGATCACTGTACATATTTCCACAAATGACAGATAATAACTTGTTTTGCTTGGTATTCCTGAAACATGCAAGTTGCTTTACTTGACTCATTTCTACTTGTGAGGTTTAAAGTAGTGTCTGTATTGTTAACTTCTCAACAGCTCTACTAGCAGCAGCTGTGAGAAGACATAGCCAGTGTTCTTGGCACTGACATATATTTTCCTTACTGACACAGTCAAAATTCCGTAATTGAAGTACCTGTGCCTTTTGTTATGCAATTTAAAAATGTGTGGAGTAATGCAACTTTTAGCGGGACTACAAGGACATAATATACCCCAAACACTTTAGGCTCTCTGAAGTGAACTCTGCACATTCTGATGCCAGCCTCAGTCTTTCTTGCATGGCTGCATGGGTCAGATAGCTGAGGAGGAGACAGAAAATTGAGTTCTGCTTCTTATTCTGCTATGGACCTGCTTTACTCACTTTCTTGCTACCCATTATGCCTTTACATTAAACATAAATCCTTCTGCTATTTTTTGCATCCATGGAAGGATGAGCTATGTCATGTGGATAAATTAAATTCTAAATCCAAATAATTTTTACACAAGCTCAAAGCTCAAATAAAGTCCTAAACTTCATTAGATTTTAGGAACTGGCACCTTGTGAAAATAAATGCACTGGTATTTACTGCTTTTATAGTTTTATTATAGTTTTGGTTCTTTATTTTTTTTCTGGAGAAGATAATCTAAGAATCTATTTCCTCATTGATGTTTGTGCAGTGTTGGAGATGTGGAGGCTATATTCTTAGATGGAGTTTCTTAGCGTGGTGATAATGTAGGTATTGGCATATGAACATTGCAAAATACATTGTGGGGTAACTGGATTCTGTTCCCAGCCTTTTATGTCTTCTCTTGTCACTTAGCAGCAAGTTAAACACATAGGAGAGCAGCATTTTTTCACCAGATACTTTACATCAGGCTGCTGAAGCTGTATTTCAGCTTGGAAACCTACATTTTGTTTCTAAGATACACGACTGATTTTGAAAATCTTCATTGCCTGCTCTGCGATGAGCTGTAACCTGACCAAAGTGTCTCATAAAAGTGTAATATTATTCTTTAATGATGCTCACAAACTTCAATGCCTCTCTTCCTTGCACTTTAAATTCCTACCATTTTTATTTGATTTCAAAGTTTCTAATAAAAGAGCCCATTAGTAATAATGGTCCCCTGAAGCATTCAGCTTCAGATTTCACCCAGCTATAGCCTGGCATTGTTATGGATTTGGAGTGCTGCTGAGTAACAGCCCAAAGTGCATTTCTCAGCATCAAATGTCTGAGAGCATCTGATAGGGCTCACAAAAGAGGGAATAGAAATGAGTGAGATTGTTTTAACTCAGTTACTCTTAAGGGCAGAATTGGTGCAGACATCCTTTTTATTGAGGCAATGAGAGGGAGAGAGACCGCCTTCCCACCAAAATCTTTGTTGCAATTTAGACTCTTTCATTTTGTCTGCTTGTGCAGCTGTAAGAATGAGACATGTCACTCCTTGATCAGGAACATTAAGCCATGAAAGTGTCTGACTTGAGAAAAGAAGCAGCCATGCTTCTGAAAGCTAAGAATAGGGAGCTGGTTACCCTGATTTCCAAGTTTGCAACCCAGCCTAAAATACCTGTAGGGACTTGCAAAGTTTGGATATGTACCACCGCCAAGAAAGAGAAAAGGGATGGAAACTAAGCTAGCTTTGATCACAGAGACTGTGGGGGAAATCTTCCCCTCATCCCACTGATGGGAGCCCTACCCTGGCTCCCACAGAGTTAGGCTCGCTGCTTGTCATGCTACTTAATATTTTTATACATAAACTCAGCATGCTGTGCACGTTTTCTGAAGTTCTTTTTTTTTTCCTGGCATTTATACAAATGAAAGGAAAATACCCTCAGAATACCCTCTCAAAGGCTGCGAATCTACAGCTCTTCCAATCAACCATTGCCACTCAGCTGTGTGTGCCATGTCATACTTCTGACAAGAGTCATATCAACACTGCAAGAAATTGGTGTGACACATGGTAGAGCGATGTGTCAACAGAGGAGTCTGAGCAAATGTCTGTAGGAATATTTCATAGTTCTAGGAGCTAAAAGAAGAAGGAGGTAAAGTTAACTTATTTATGTCCAGATAGCTCAGTGTTTAAATGAAGGGCTTCATCTAGGCAGATGAATCCAGTTTAGATAAGTATTTATGCCTTTGAAATAAAAGAGGGAGCTGCTTGAATAGAATAAAAGCCTGTTTGGATTAAGACTCAAAGAACGAGTCTGGGGAGGCAATATGCTGGGTCCCCCTATCCCATCACTGATATTTAATTAAAAAATGCAATTAGTACTGGGGAGGAATGGAGCAGCTCGAGCTCTCATGGTTGGTCTAACACTGTCCGTATGGGAATCAAACATGTGAACCCACAGCCTTTCTAGTTCAGCAGAGCAGTTGCAAATCTGAGCCCTCACATTGATTTAGGTTTACTTATTCAGATATCATTACTAATAATAGATCTAACTTTGCTTGATGGGCATGGCTAGCAGGAGACAAACTATTTAGATTCATGGACAAATTAAATGTGTGGATGCTCATTCAAGTCTACATTGCCTGATATTCTCTGCTGCTCCTTGTTTTTTCTGACATTTCATTCAAATTGTATGACAGTAATTTAATAATTTAAGCCAGTTTTCTCTAGCATCTTCTGTATGTCTGTATCTACAGCATGCCATCCATAGTGTGATATAATGTTTCTTTTTTTCCTCATTATTTTTTTTCTTTGTTTTGGGTAAGGTTTAGGTGTTAATGCTATTTTAATCATGTCACACCTTCAGTGTACTTTTCATATTTGTAGTTATTGTCTTTTTAGCTTCCTGCTCAGACTGCCTTTCATACATCAGTGTCAAACTTGCTTAAAGAGCAGTACATGCTGCATGACAACAGATTACTGATTGCAGTGTCCTTTGTGAAAGCAGCAAATCCTTGCGACCTGTGTGACCTCCCTCTGCAACCCTGTTATTTAGTCTTTGACCTTTTTGTATTTCCGTCCCTCCCCCTCAAAGAAGCAAAACTATCACCGATACTGCTGGTGGTGTATGATATAGCTCTCTTTGCTCTGTATTTCTCAACAGAGTTAACTTGTAATTACTAGGTATTATTACCTATTCCTTCTTTCTATTTATGAAATCAGTAGGTAGATTTATGAACTGGATAATACTGAAATGAATCTTCATGCATTACTGGAAACAGAACACGTATCCTCTGCCCAAAAAATTCTGTACATACTTGTATAGAGGGGGAAAAGATACTGGTTCTTTTGAAAATTGATGATCATGCATTAATGCTGCCAATTCTGTCAACACTATCATATATGTAGGTAAAAGCATCAGGGGCACATCCAATGCAAATGGACATAACTCGAATTCAAGGACAGCACTGGTCTACAGGTAGGGTAGTCAAAGAGTTTGAGTTCATAATTCACCTAACGTATACCTTTGGATATATTTTTTGAAAAGATTGCATGGGATCTTAAAGAATTTTGTAAAATTAACCACTTTGATTACAGCATTTCTAAAATAATAAAAGAGTGATTTTCTCAGATTGCTCCTGATACATGATGACAGCAGAATTACAGCTATGCATGAGATATTTTCCATAGGCCAAAAAACTTATAGACTTCAAAACTAATATCTGATGAAATTTTAAGTACTGAAGAACTCAAATTCCAGACTTCTTTATCAAGGACAAAGGTATCAGAAACTAATTAAAAACTGAAACGTAAATACTGAGGAGTTGTATTTTGCCATACTGGCAGAACTGGAAGGACAGAACAAAAGTTTCAAGAACAAAATGGGAAAATATATATTAACTTCCTGCTAATAGCCATTCTAAAAGACAGTGAAGGATAAATTAAGTGAAATGAACTCATGTTGATGTGTCAGGTTATGTGACAACAAGAGACAAAATAAAATCTAATTCTGTGATGTGCTTTGTGGCCTGCTGTCAGAGCTGAAGACAATGATAATCTAAAAGTCTCTGACAGGTCTGTGCTTGAATGGGAATAATTTCTTGAGACATTCAAATTGAGCACTAAAAGAACTGGTAGCACTGTGGAAGGAGACCTCACTGGAGTTTGCAATCTGAATTTATTCTCTAAAATTTGAAGAAATCTTTGTAAGACAGATTCTGCATCAGAAGACACTTTGGTTTTGAAATGTAACCTTTTCACGATTCATAGAATCATAGAGCAATAGTATGGCTTGAGTTGGAAGAGACCTTAAAGATTATCTAGTTCCAATCCTGACATGGGCAGGGTTGGCCCCCACCAGCTCAGGCTGCCCAGGGCCCCATCCAACCTGGCCTTGAGCACCTCCAGGGATGGGGCACCACAGATTCTCTGGGCAGCTGTGCCAGCAATTATCTGTCATGGATGTATAAGCTGACAATAAAACACCACATCCATGTATCTGGATTCTGATTTGTTTGGCAAAAACAGACCATCTCAAATCCAAATGTAGGAAAATATTTTCTTTATTGTCTTTTGGAGTATATTTACATTTCTTCTACATCAATAAAAATGCAAGTTTTTACCTGTCCAAATTAGATGAATAAGTTATTGCAAGTACAAATGTTATTTTATTCTCATATTCATTTCTTAGAGTTATGAAGAGATTTCTTTTCAATTGTAAATTGTTGTGAAAGTCTTTTGAAATAGAACATAGAGAGCTCACAGTCATATAAATATGAACCTGGTTCTTCTCCTAAACTATTACAGTATGCCTGGATTTTTCCTTTGATTACTGAAAACCTCTTTATTTCTTTTTCTTTTATCTCCATTAGCCAATTTCAGGAGGTAAATACTCAGGACGGAACAGATGAGTTTACATCATTTATTCCTTTTAATCCAGTTGTAGGGTTAAATTTCCTAGACTGTAAACTGAAATTGTCTTCTTACAACTTTTTTTTTTCCTACCACGTAACGAGCATTTTTTTAAATTGGAAATTTTCTTTGAGATGGAGATATCATACCAGTAACAAATATATTGAATGATTTCTTGCTTTGGTGCCCTTCCTTCCCTTCTTTCACTCATACTGATACCAGCCACAGAAGAAGGAAAAAGACTGCATTAGAGATTTAACTGAAACACGTAATACCGGTGGCATCATTCAAAGAATCCATACACACAGCCAAAACCAGTTACTAGGTACTGTCTTGTTTTCTGTTGATGTTTTAGCAGTCCATTCTAAAATTAGAACTGTTGCCAGTCTATTACCTTTAGACAACATTTGTGCTTTGGACAGCAGTATTTTAAAACTCAGTGTTTTGGTGGACCTTATGTACTGGCTCCAATAGAGAGGTAAAAATACCTAGAGAGAGAGGTGATATTTCAAGATTTTTTATTTGACATATAGAAACTGTGAAGACAAGTATTTATGCTGAAATATGTGAGATAAAACTTAATCATAGTAGATGGCAGTATGGTTTGCATATCCATTATCTCTGATAGCCCCCCGTGGCCATCCATCATTCTTTCTGACTGACAAACTAGACAGTTGATATCAGCTAATATTAGAAACATATTTGTCTGCTAATAAGTTTTCTTGAATTGTGTTTAGCAGCAGAACAGAAAACACAGGCTGACAGTGTACAAACTCACAGGGCTTATCTTAAAAGAAACAGCATTAAAAAGCAGCAATTAATGTAGAAAGTTGTTTTCAAGCATATGCCTGTCTGAATTTCTTGAAAGAGTTTGAAAAAAATACTGAGTTCAGTGTTACTACTTATAAATAGTTTATACATGCTGCATTTAAGGCTAAGCAAATATTTCAGCTGAACTAGTAATTGCCTCCAGGAGCCCTGTAAAGTACACTGTAAAGGCAGCCCCTCTGGCCTGGATAGGTCTGCACTTCTCAAGCTATCAGTAACATGCCTCCTCTCCTAAAATAGGTGGGAGTCTGCACACCTCTGTGCACTTGGCTTCCAAATGTGACGGAATTTGGGGAAAGCATGTGGAGTGGGCAGAGGAGGCAGGTGCAAAGGCAGTGAAAGGGAAGTGGTCAGGCAGGGACAGGGGTGAGGATGGGGCCGTGCACAGAAGAGTCACAGAAGGAATCTGCTGGATTCTGGGAGCCTTCCAGCAGTCCCTGGGTTCTTTTGTATCGGGGTGGTCACCATTCTTGGCCAACCTTTAGGAGACAGCTGTACTACCAGTGGGAAGTCCTTCTAGAACTACTTGGACAAAGCACAGTATTTGCTCGTGACACATTTAAGCACACATCGGCTTTCTACCAACTCTAGTGAAAATTTTATCATCCCCTAGACAATAAAAAATGTAAATGTAAGAGGAATTTATATGTGCAGAATATAATGGCTCTGTTTGAGAGCAAAATCCCAGCCTCTTGGAAGATAGTGGCAGCTTTACCATCAAACTCAGTGGAGACAGAACTATACTTGTAGTTTTGTCAAGAATCTGTCATTAATGTTATTTTTTTTTAAATGTCATTGGATATTTGATTCCAGTAAGTGTGAAAGCTTTTATTGTACAATTGAAAAATAGAGAAAAATGTCCATTAAGGCCAAATAGTTATATTTCACACGTGGCCAAGAGGTAAATCCTTCAAGATAGTGATATTTAATAATGTGTAGAAGATATTATTTTTTGGAAAATCTATCTGTTACAGAATCCTTCAGCAAATCCTTTCAGTATTGTATCCAGAATATTCATACTTTCACTCAGCCTGAAAGCCTTAGATGTAAAGAGCCAAGACAAAGATGAGTATCTCAAATTTATTGGCATAAGCTCATATTTAAGGTATGATCTGGCAAACCACTTATGCATATTATCAACCTCAGGCATGTTAATTGACTTAGCAACTTCATGCCTGGCTGAAAGGAAGATTTAGGCAGTTTAAAATGCAGAATGATTTGCAAAAATAATGGTCTCTTAGCACGCCATGTTTCATTAGGATGAAATATGTAAAGAAAATAAACAGAAGTGGGAAAATAATGTTGGAGAACTTCAGCTCATAAAGTGAAAATACAATCAAAAAAGTATTTGAAAAGTATTTCCTGTTCAAAGGATAAAACACAATTAATAAGTGACATTTAGACAAAGATGTACTTCCATCCACTGTAAATATTTGTACAAATTTTGTTACTAAAACCACAAGAGGAAATGCAATCAGTGAAGACATCTGGATGGTATGTCAGAAAGACCAGAGAATTGTTATTTTTGCTTTTTCCAACCTCTCCTGGATTAAATTCCAGTCACCTGTTTCAGACCAGTAGATCCAGCTCATTTCACTTCATCCTTCAAGGTCCTGTTCTTCTATTAAGAAGTTTTGCTCCAGAGCCTGACAGTACCATTCTTTATGTGGCCTTAACACTTGGTGTTCAATCATGTACAAAATCTCCATCCTGACATGGGACTTTGAGGCTTTGCCAGCTTTGGGAGGAAGCCACAAGGATTAGGCATCAAACATGGGTCTCAAAATCTGTCATTTTATCCTTCCTTCTTTTGCAGGAAAATGTGCACTTTCTACAAGTTATTGTCCATCATAATACAGCCAGATACAGAAAAGAATTGCCCACGGCTGATGTATTCAGAGCAGCTTTTTGGAAATCCTGTGCAAAGATTTTGGGTTTCTCTGAAGTTAGTGTTGGGGAAGATAAGGCACAATATACTTTTTTTTTTTTCTGTAAAAAACTTTAAATGTCATTATTAGCTATAACCTTTTTGATTCCCTCTTATTCCTACACATAAAGGTATTCTTTCTGACAGCATATTTAACTTTAAGAAGCAGTGCGTGCAATCTCTTTATGTTGCATTGAAAGTAATTACGGGGCATATAATGAATTCTCCTTTATGTCTCTAAGCAGATGGGTTCCCATTATCAGGGTTTCAGAACAAACTGATTGTGCTAAGGTGTTTTGTCACATCTAATTCTAAGAGTCAGGGGGGAAAATAACCTCATTTATTACGATCAGGCAAAGTAAGAGAAGTTCATTATCTCACGCTTATTTTCTGTACCAGGTTTTTACCCCACTAGAATGAAGGTGAGATTACACTGCTCTGAAAGCTGGTAGGGAGAGGACATGCAATTTAAAATGGATTTATGTTTGCTTGTCACTCTTCCTTGGAGCTTATAGGGGCAGCAGTTCAGGAACAGAAAGAATTTCAAACATTCAAAAGTCATCACTGATTTATTTGCCTAAGTTCTGACAGTAAAATCATATGTTGACAATAATTTATATCGGATGTGGTCCACATTTATGCCTGGTAAATTTAACTGATCTCAGTAGAATTGCAACAATAATGTGTATAACTCAATGGCTTTTCTTCTGGGGACGTTCAGGAAATTCTAGCACAGTTCTATGAGAATCAGTTGTTAAGCAGCTATACTGATAGCTACATAGCCACTGAGTGATTGGAGCAGTGAAGAGCTGACAGGCAGAGAAAGGTAAGCAGCTTTGGCAGCCCTCTGCTCCGAACACGCTCCTTGGCTCCCCTAGAAATGGCACAACTTTAGACAAAGCAATTTAAAGATCAATCTGGTTGAACTGATGCAATCTGCTAATGCATGTACGTTTAGATTTGCTAAATTGACATGGGCAACATTAAAATCGATTTGAGTATGTCTACCTTAGGCTTAGCCTTAGTTCAAGACAGATCCAAGCTAAAACAACATCAACTGTAACTAAAATGTTGCAGCTTTCCAGCATGGACAAAGCCCCCACCTTGGGGCTGGCAGGTCTTCAATGAACTTGAGGAGGATAATTTTAGATTGTTTTACGTATTTATCCACAATAAGTTTATGTGGTCTATTAGAGCACTACACTGAGGTCAGTTGTGTGATCCAAGAAATCCTTTAAAAAATAGAAGCTTAAAGATGGGGTTCAACAATTTGCATTCAGACCTTTAAATTAATGGTCCAGTTTTCAAGTATTGTGATCAGTCCTTGGATGAAATCAACGTGACTGTGAGTACTCAGCATTTCTGAAAGGCCCGGATGAATGTTCAAACCACATCACATCTCATTTTAAAACAATTATTTTAACTGTTCTTAAAAAAAGAACTCTAAATATATTCTCCAAATTTTATTTCTTTTGGCATTTGATATACATGGAAGCTAAACAATACACAGTTTAGCAAGCTCTATATTTTTGTGCACCCATTCTCAACTGCAGTCATCACTTTGCTGACAACCATCTGTGTCAACTTGCTTTTTCCTTCCCTTTTTGCTCAGCTGAAATGAAAATAAATTGACAGAAACAACTTCTGCAGGGAAAGTGCAAAAAAAAGTTAATGGAGTGGTAGGGCATGCCTACGCATCTGCAAGCACATTGTTTTTCAATGCTACGTTTTATTTGCATACAAAATTAAAAAAAACTATTTATTTCAAATCACAGAAGGAAAAGCAAGCAAAGCCTGCTTTCTTACAAAGCAAAAAGCCATTGTCAGCCCACATGAGCATCACAAGGTGAGAACTGTTGAGAGGACTGGAGGACTCCACTGAGGACTAGCAGTAGAAAAGGGCTTGGAGAACAAGATCAGCTTAAGAAACATCCCATATCCTTTCTGCACAGTCTTCTTCAGATTGTGCTCTTCTCTGTGTTCCCCAGGCGCCTCTTAGCCTAGTCTCACCTTCTGTTTGGGTTTCCCTTGTAAAGAGATTTCTCTGTGAAGTCAGGTATTGGAGAAATAGGACACAAAAGATGATGTAGAGAGGTGGCCTTGAGGCTTGAAATCAAGCCAGGCTTGCTGGAACATCGGTTTGATTTTAGAGGTGTTCTCTGAGGACAACTGAAAAATCTATTTGTGACTTGGAGAGTCGTATTTTATCCAGCTATCCTAGGTTTTAAGATAACAGTGCCTATTACAAATATTTTTCAGATCCTGTTCTCATTATCATAGACAGTAATGGTGAGTCCTTCAGATTGAATCAGCCAAGCAGAAGGGAGCTCACTGGAGCTCACTGGACACTGCATCAGAGTTGTTTGCATAAAAGAGCAGAACTAAGATTCTGTAAACTAGCCAGAAATGTAAAACTAATATAATTTTTTCAACAGGCATACACATATTACTATCTAGGATAATTTTCTGTCCCTTTTTAATTAAGCGGTAATTTTGTCAGTGATTTCAGAGACATACTCCTGTGCTCATTTTCCTTTTATACTCATACTGCAAGATTGCACCTCTGCATTGTCTATCTGAAATATTCTTGCTAGTCTATTAGCGCCTTGTCAAACCTCTACCAAACCTCAGGACTGTGTATAGTCACTGTTTCACAGTCTGCAGTGGTGATTTTTCCATAATAAGCAAGCACTGCACATGGAAGTTACGTTAGTTCACATCAGAGACGTTCAGTACCAATTCAGAACTGTGTTTCGTATCTATTATTGTAATGTAGCTACAACTACACTTAGAAAATTATACATTAAATCTCCGTAAGATTTTGACAGAAATTTCTAAAATGTTCTAGTTGTTCTTTCTGCCATAGAAAATTTCATCCTCTTGAAGGAGAAACAGGACACCATACTATAGTCACACTTGTCTGTATCAAGGTGGCTTAGTCAATTTTGTTTAAGCTTCAGACTTGGTGCTAAGCAGAACTCAGAAGTTTCAAGAGGTTTTGAGTCATTAACAACCAAAGAAATCTGTGCATTAAAGTGCAACTTTCTCTAACTCAGCTACCATTAAGGTAATAAGACATGGCATATCTTAATCCGGCTATAATTTACCTAGGTCAAATGGCAGGTGTGTGTGAGCTCAAGGCCGACTCCAACATTTTGTCAAAAGATAGAATTACCATTAAAGTCTGTGGCAGACTTTATTAGGTAAGGCTTAGAACCAGTATAAACATAATTAAAAAGCAAAAGAAAAAAACACCACTGAAACCTCTAAGCAGAAGCTCTCCATGTCTCTACTAAAAGCCATATAATATCATTTGTACTTTAAACCAAGAGGAGTCTGATGCACTGAGTCAGACTAGAACTTTTTACACCTTTTTGTCCTCTTGGTATCCTCAGCATTCATACCATTTATCTATTAAAAAAAAAATCTGTGGGGAAGAATGAAAAAAGCCTTTTTAGAAAGGAAGAGTGACTGAGAACTTGGTAGAAACACAGATGTTACTAATGCTGTCTCAGTTTGTAATACACTTGGTCAAATCATGGGAGATATACCACATCATGCAGCTTTGGTAGAAAATATAGTCACTCAGCAGCTATCACTTTCTTATTACTGGTTTTATGACTAGACATAACATTAATGGAGGATAAGGAGCGGGACAGTTTACTTACCTATAGTGGGACTGAAAGAAATCAGTGCTGTTCTCACTTTTGACTGAAGAATGGGAGACAATGATATTAAGGAAAGGGTCCAACCTATAAACAAATTGTCACAACCAACAGACCCTTTTAGTGAAAGGCTTATTCTTGTTTTCATCCAGGAGGTCTAAAACAAAGGCTTTTGGCAATCAAATACAGCACCTACATTTAGTTAGCTGGCACAGCTTCGAGAGTCAGCTGACTGATGAATGTCAGTACGCAACGACATGGGATGCCAACAGTCTTCAGCTCAACATTTGTCAGTCACACTTTTGCCAAACTCATATTACAAAGGGATGCAGAAAACAAGCTATTCATAAATATTGAAGAAACATACAGTACTTGCTGCAAAATGTAATATATCAAGGCGACCTTTATTTGGATTTGCTTTTATCATTGCATTGTTTGCATACCAGTTTTTTTCAGCATGGCAAATATGTGTGAATATACTTAATATACTTCAAACTCTGTTACCTGGGTTACATTCTTGTTACTAAGAATAGCCTTATTACTTCATGGTGAGTCCCTGAGAACTTCCATATCATAATTGCTGTGAGGGAAATCCCTGCTGTGGTGTTTTGTGCTCAGCACATCTGGTTCACATTTTTCTGGCATTCTGAAAAGATAACATCATAAGGGGGCTGAAAATGCACATGGCAGCGAAAATGCATTACGATGACATTTACATAATTATTTCAAGAGCATTCTAGGAAGCAAAACTGCAGGAAGGAAAGCAGGTCAAATGTTTAAAATATTGAAAGGGTAAAAAGGACAGCACAGTTCGGTGCAGGTGGACTGCAGTCCAGCAAAACACATTTTAAACACATGCTGGGGAGGAAGCCACTTGCTGCTGAAAGCTTCAAAGAGCAGTTCCAAAGCACATCACTTCACCAGACTCCCATATGAGCCGTCAAATAATTAAGAAAAAAATCTCAGAGGTAAATCTTTCATGTATTTCTTCTACTTTTCCTTTGTCATGGATTTTTCTTGTAAAATGATATTATAATCTATCAACATAAATTATTTTGGAGGAATCTAAAGGCTTTACACTGAAAATATAGATTTGAAAAAAAAAGTTTATCCATCAAAAATATTCTTGCCTTTCTTAACCACCGAAATTTACTTTCACAAATGTTCATTAATTCCTGATTTTTTAATTAGGTAGCTAGGGTACTGGAAGGGGTGCATAAGGAACCTTGTCAGTCATCAATGTTCATTTTAAATACTTTAGAAAAAGAACAGTTGATGTTGTATTCCAGAGAATAAATGCAATGTTGTGGCACTTGAAATCCTGTTAGCTATCCCAGGCAAAAGAGTAGAGGGATCAGTATAAATTTCCCTTAATGAATAATAAAGGTGGGCAATCTGGCAATGGCAAGCCACTTAGCATTGACAAATTTGCTATGTTTTTGAGCATGATACTTGTCTGGCTTGTTAATATCAGTGTAATATACTGACCTCCAAAAAACATTTGACATGACATCAAATGACACAGAAATGAAGGAATCAGGGTAGTGCAGACTCAATGGTTAAAATAACTACTTTGAAAATGTCCATTTGTTCAGCCTCAAAATATGACTGTGATTGGGCGCTGCTTGACCAGGTGGGTCTTGCAGGTGTGAGGGAATGGACTCTTGACCTGTGTTATTTAATCCTTTTTTTTAAGTCAACATGATGGATTCCAACAAAATCTTGGGTAAAACCTGTTGTTCAGGGAAAATAAGCAATTAACCTGATCAGTATGGGTAATGATATTCTGATAATAAGGTCTCCAACAATGTATAATGAAATATAAGAGCTGAAAACTGGAAGTGAACAAACTCTGAATGAAAATATTCTGAGTCTTCTTGCGGGTTGTTGGCCCTGCAATATTGCTACAAGCATGGGTAGGAGAGGCTGGGCCTTCTGTGGCTGGACAATGCTAGCCCATATGGTGGGTGACTGCATACCAGCCAAGCTGTGATTTTCTAAGGGATAGCTAAAGGGTTGCCCCTGAGCTGTGAAAGGCTATCAGGCAGATGGGTAGTAAATTTGGCCTTCACTTGAATCTTGGAGATACTTTTACAAAGAGGTATGTTCAGCTGATCATTCTTTTCTGCCCTAGGGGAAGGCTGTTTATCTATATTGTAAATGTATTTTTTATGGACATGAATGCTGTGAGTACAGATGATCTAAATATGGAATATTACAAACCACACAATGACGAAAATGTTTTTTTGTTTCTTGGTGGCAGTAATTCCAAACCTACACTGTAAGCTACAATTAAGATGTTTTAAATTCAGCAAAGCTGACATGGCCTCAAAACTCACTAAGTCAGCAAAGAAACTGGAAGAATTTTTACAACTTCTGTTTATTTCAGAATCAGAAAAAATAGCAAAAGTTATTATTAACGTAGTATTTTGCCTCTACATAATGGTTCCTGCAGCTGTTACCTGTTACCTTTTTGCCTGTTAAAATCATTTCAGGAGTTTGTTTCTAATACTCCTCTACTAATCACTTTTGTTTCCACCTTTTTAATGGAAATGGAAGTATATGATACTGTGATAGTTATATAACAGCACTATTTTATTTGCTTGGTGCTCTCTAGTAACTGCTGCTTTTCTAGTATGTTAGATAATGCACAGTGATTTGGTGATTTCCACTCAGAGGCTGTTCTTGTTTGCAGTGGCAACTCACCAAATGAACACAGTGGAGTTATTTACTGATGCAAGAATCCATGGCATTTCTCTAGCTCTTACAGAATTATTCTGTAGTTAAATCTTATTAATGGCTTTTAAACTGCACTACAGATCTTACGTAATTCCAGACATATTTTATCTATTCTTCCTAGACATTATGTAATATAAATAGATTTGTTTTTGGAATGGTTTGCAACTATTCCTATTTTTCTTTTTTTTCCTCCTCAAATATTACCCTACATTTCCATTTTCATTTCCATTTTTATTAATTCAAGAAGCTAAACAGTAACATCACCTGCCATATTTCTGCACAAAAAGCTATTTGCAAATTTTTATCGCCACAGTGATATACTTTTGTACCTGACTCAGCAATCCCTTTTTGAATGTCATTTCTCCAGCAAGGTAAGCAAGTAATCAAAAGATGACAACAATGTATGGGTCACTTGGAAGTTGTTTTCTGGTGCTCTGTAACAGATAGATTTGTAAGTATTTTATCTAGATGAGAAAAGGGAAATGGTGAAAGATCTCTGAGAAGAAAACATCTCCTGTCAACAGCTGGTAGAAATGCAAGGAACACTACGAAGGTGAACTCTATGCATGTATGAGAAATAAGGTAATGCCTGAAAATAAGAAAGAGGTGATGTGGTACACACACTCCTAATAAAGAGACGTGCAGGGTGACTGCAGGCACAGGGTGGCACGGATGGTCCTGGTGGGATCTTCTGGCAGGTTTGGGCTGCCATGCTGCCTAGCTGGCACTCCTCCTGCAGCCAGCTCTCCTGCCACCTCTTTCTGAAAATGTCGAGAACAAAATTTGATTGCTGTCTAGGAAAATGTTACAAGGCCTTGCATGATAGTAAAAGTTCTGAACTACATCAAAGTATAATTCTAAATCTGTTGTAATGAGTCTGGTCTCTTGGGTCCCATCCTCAGGAACCTCCGTGCAATTATTTTTGGTATGTGCATCTCTTTATTGTTCATGGTACATTGCCCAACTCAGAGGAGCAGCAAAAACAAGGCATCTGATTCAGCATAAATGCTTAATATCTAACAACATCCAGTATACTTCAAAGGCCTAGACGAAACATGAAGTCAATACCATTTAGTTTAATGTACCATGCAAATCCACTTAGGTGAAAAATATTAGAGAAAGATGGAAGCAGTTCCATTTCTTCACATACTTATTGAGAAAAACATACGTGCTCTTTATGGAACCTGTGTTTTTTAAGGTACTTCTGAATCTTTGATTTTTGCAAACAAGAACATCTTCACAGAAATGTAATAGAGTCCACAGAATTACTAATAATCTCATTTCAGGAAATTTTTGAGCACAAGAATGCACTCAGCTGCAATAACTAAGACCTGTCAGATTTACAAGTGACTGAAAAACATAATGAGAAGAATTCTACAAATAAATATATATATATATATTACCATGGATAGGTCGTAACTTTCAGTGTTAGACTTGAATTGACCCTAAACATGTTTGATTGGTATTGTATGGTGCCAGTGCAATTCCCTCAAGTCACTCAGGCTTTTTATAGCCTCAGGTAACTATGGAAGAGTTGAGATATTTGGTGAAAATGACTTCATCTGTGTGCACAGTGCAGCTCTGCTCAAATCCAGTCACGGCTTCTTCAGTATTTGCTCTGAAGTACCCTTCACCTGGGAGAGTGAGCCACGTGACAGCTGAAATGTTTTGCTTAGGATAAAGAAGGGATGAGATCTTGACTCTGTCAATAACAGATATCACGAAAAATTACTCATAGTACTTCTTGTTGTCTGACCCTTTGTTTACTTACAAAGTCCTCTATGAAAATGGTACCTCTCTGGAAATATTAAGATATATAGGCTTATGATGGCAGGTTGCTAAGGTAACAATTTGTTATTTCATTGAGAAGCTGTCTCCTCAATCAATGGCAGTATCATATGTATGCATGTTATGATAACTTTCTGCAGATTTGCTGTGTAAAAGGGTATGAACTTAGTACATTTGGAAAGACAAAGAAAATTAGTATTATCATTTTAGAGACCTTCAGAACAATGGAGCCATGAAGAGAAAAAAGGGACCACTGAATATAATATTGTCTCGATGTTTCTTTAAATCATTAGAAAGATTATTTCAAATATAACTGGAAAAGGTATGCATGCCTACTTTGATGCTGGAATGTTGTTCTCAGCCATTCATATAAAATCAGTAGCTGCTGTACTTCTGACATGAATGGGAGCAAATTGTCCTGGATGTTTTACCCTTTTAAAAAATGTTTTATTTACTGCAATTTATTTCAGATCTTAGGTAAGTAGGAAAAACATTTACTTCCTTCTATCTCTAACCACTTTTCAGAGTAATTCGTATGAGCAAATTCTGATGGTGGATCTTCTTGCTTTTTCCAAAGATCTTGATATATACTTGAAAGAAAAATAATCCTGATTGAATCATTGTTCTTCATTGCCTTCTACATAATCCTTGCCCCACAATGCAAGCATCCTTGTATTTCCAGCACCCTCAGAAATGATTGCTGTTTGAAGTATATATCCACTGAGCTGTTTAGAGGATCTGTAGAAAATGTGGAGTGGAGGTTCAGAAGTCAAAGAGATCTGATTACAGACAGTCCCCAAGAAAGATGGCATGAGAAAAAGCCTGTGTTCCTCTTAAAAATACCAGAATTGTAATTAGTTTCATTTCCCTACCTCAGCAGCTATCATTTGATCTCTGATAAACCTCTAGTTATTATTTACCATGCTGGGTTAAAGCAAATTGCTTGAATTTAATTCTATATATACTCAGTGTCTTCATATAGTTGAATGAAAAGTCTATAAGGGAATATTTGTAATCTGTAAGTGATATCTAATTAACAACAAAAGCTCTTGTCAAGATAATCACCAGGGGGTTTTCAAACTGTTACGATACTCGTAAGAAATACAAATAAATTAGAGAAAATGGCAACAAACTAAAGCAACCATGTTGTGCTTTGTCAATATTATCTGGGCTCCAAGCATAACCATGTTTACTTTCGAGACAAAGACAGGGGAGAGAACCAAAACCAAACAGAAGCATGATAAAAGGCAGTCTGGGTATGCTACAGCAAGCCATTGCTCTGTTTAGTCTAACATCTTGACCCCAACAGGAGAAGAGATAGTGGAAATGCCTATATGAATAATTCAAGGTATCTATTATTCATGAGAGAGATTTTCTCAAACTAAATTTCTATGAAACATTGCCCTGCAGAAGATAGGATCAGTGAATTTAGAGATACAGCTAGGGGAGTCTGAGAAAAAAGTAAAAAGTTATGACGAGAGATGAAGCTACGTACTGGAGACAAGATGTTGTGGTCTCCCTTGCTGAATTCAGGGCACCCTGATGTAGATTACCTTGCTTCAGTGAGAGTGATCGGTCAAAACAGATGGAGAGGTTGATTGCAGAATTATTTTTTAATAAAGCTAAGAAACAGTTCGCTCCATGAGGAAGCAAGGAGGAAGAAAAGGGCAACAAGGGAGAACCAATGGAAGCTGTTCTCCTTTATCGAGACTCTGATGGAGGAGTCAGGAGGGGGAGTCCCTAGGGGGCAGAGCAGGAGGCAGGTTTCTGTATGTGGCTCTGCAGATAGTAACAGATAAAATGGGAGATTCATATAATACCTGAGCATTTGACCAGTGGCATCTAAAAGAATGATGTCTGCAGACTAGAGTTATGAAATAGAAAAGCAAGTCATTTCCTGGCAGCACGGACTGAAGAAACAAGTATGGAACTGCTCATAGCCAGGGCTGACAGCAGCCAGGGCAACCACCCACAGTAACACCCATTTCCCAGTACCAACACCACTTGGTGTGAAGTGTGCATACACAGGGTTGAAGGATTCAAGATCTCTCCTTCCCCTCAGATTGGTAGTGCTAGATCGGAGAAAGAAAATGTGAACTTGCTTGCCCTTGGGGCTATTTGCTCTCCTCCCTCCTGCTTCAGCTTGGTCAGGGAACTACCTCAGTATCTAGGGAGCTGGAATGGCTTCCCACACTGGGAAGGCTTGGTGGCAAGGGGTGGTGCTGGCCCAGTCCTCAAAAGGGATGGCACAATCTGGGAAAAGGCTAGGTGAAAAAAAAGAAGCACAGTCAGAATTTGCAGGCTGATGTGATTGATGGCATGATTGGGGTTGGTGATGCATCAGGATGCTTATTTCTCATTATTCTTGTTGCATGAAGAGCAAAAAGCACAAAAGAAACAGACAAATAAGAACAATATTTTGCTAAGCGAAAACAGTCCATGAAAGGTGATTCAAGTCTCTGCTTATCATGTACAGCAGAAAATCTCCCACTGCTAGCACTTCCCTCCAGACCTAATAACACAGCACAAAGCAACAAACAAATGCTGCATTATTTGCTTTCAACAGAGAGTGTCCGCTGGGCTGTAAAACATCACTGTGATGTATTCAAAATCAAAAGTACTGTGAAGTACACACACCCTTATTTTTAGCCAGGAAAACAGTAAAATGGAGACATGAAAGTAGAGCTACAGTTTTCAATACACTCTTTAGATTTGTTGCAATGCATTCTGCTCCAAGGTGTAGGCAAGGTACAGTATTACAACAGCATTTCCTAGAAACTGTCATGTGAAGTCTTAATTGTTTGCATCAGTTGAAAGGCTTCATTTAAAACTCTCTCTCTCTTGTCTTCTCTGAGCAGTTGAAGCTGTTTTCCTATCAGCATTGGTTTCATCAAAACTGAGCTGCTATTCTTGCTTTTGTGCAGATGAGCATACATGGCTGGTAGCTGTAAACACTCATCTGACATCCTTAATGTCTCACTTTTACTTTACTGCCTCTGCAGCCTGACAGGTGGCAACTCTACCAGTATGACTGGCAGTAGCAGTGCAGGATTTGTGAGCTAATGAAAACATTTTTTTCTCTTTAGTTACGACATTAACTTTTCTGCATTTTTTTTTTCTCCTATAAATAAAGGTTTCCCTCCTTTTTCCTCCTTTATTTTTTTCTTTTTATCTTTTAGAGATAGTATTATTATTTAGAATCCTTTGAGTTGGAAGGCACCTTTAAAGGTTGTCTAGTCCACCCCCCCTGCAATGAACAGGGACACCTACAGCTAGATCAGGTGCTCAGAGCCCCATCCAGCCTGACCTTGAATGTCTCCAGGGATGGGGCATCCACCACCTCTCTGGGCAACCTGTTCTGGTGCCTCACCAACCTTACTGTAAAAAATTTCTTCCTTATGTCCAATCTAAATCTCCCCCCTTTTAGTTTGAAACCATTTCCCCTTGTCCTATCACAGCAGACCTTGCCAAAGAGTCTGTATCCCTTCCTTCTTATAGCTGCCCTTTAGATACTGAAAGGACACTATCTAGTCACCCCAGAGACTTCTCTTCTCCAGGATGAACAGCCCCAACTCCTTCAGCCTGTCTTGGTAGGGGAAGTGTTCCATTCCTTGGATCATTTTTGTGGCCCTCACCTTGATGCTCTCTAACAGGGCCACATCTTTCCTGCACTGAAGTCTCTACATCCAGATGCGGTACTCCAGGTGAGGTCTCAACAGCGTAGAGTAGAGGGGCAGAATCACCTCCCTCAACCTGCTGGCCGTGTTTCTTTTGATACAGCCCAGGATATGGTTGACTTGCTGGGCTATGAGGGCATATTGCTGGCTCATGTCCAGTTTGCCATCCACTAGGACCCTTGTGTCCTTTTCAGAAGAACTGTGCTCCATCTTTACATCCCCCAGCTTGTACTGAGTGCAGGGATTGCCATGACGCAGGTGCAAGATCTGGCACTTAGCTTTGTTGAACCTCATGAGATGACCCCTGAGGTACATCAATCGTCACTGAACTCAAGCCGGTCATTGAGCCATTGTCCGCCTCTCTCAGTTCCAGTTGGGCCTTGTCCATCCTGATCCCATCCCTACACAACCTAACAGCATCCCTATACTCCTCCCAGGTTACCTGCCCTGCTTCCACTGCCTGTGCATTTTCTTCTTGCTCTTCAGTTTGACCAGCAGGTCCCAATTCATCCATGCTTATCTCTTGCCCTCCTTTCCTGACTTCCTACATCTGGGGATGGAGAGCTCTTGCGTCCTGATGAAAGCTTCCTTAAAGATCTGCCTGTTCTGCTCTGCTTCCTCATCCTTGAGGACACATTCCCAGGATATTTTGTTGACTAACTCCCTGAACAGCTGGAAGTTGGCTTTCCTAAAATTAAGCTTCCTGATTTTACTCTTTCCCTGTCTGATATCTCTCAAGAGCTTGACCTCCACAATTGTATGGTCAATACAGCCCAAGCAGCCTCCAATCCTGATTTCACTGATCAGTTTACTTGTGTTGGTGAGCAACAGGTCCAGCATTGCATCATCCCTGCTGGGACTGTCTACTGCCTGGCTCAGGATATTATCCTTGATGCATTCCAGGAGCCTCCTGGATTGCTGGCAGCTCACCATGCTACTTTTCTACCAAATGTCAGGGTGGTTGAAGTCCCCTGGAGGAAGAAGACTTCAGCAGTCTCCATTTGATCAGGTGTCCTGTAGACACCAACCACAAGGCTCCCTTTTGTTGCCTCAGTCTCTAATTCTCACCCACAGGCACTTGACTTGCTTGTGGCCATTCTTCATGGACAGGTCATCACACTCTGTTCATTCCTTGATGTCAAGGGCAATGCCTCCTCCCCTCCTTCCTCACTTTTACCTTCTGAACAGCTTGTAGCCATCAATAGCCACATTTCAGTCATGGGAATCATCCCACCACATTTCGGTGACAACAGCTACATCGTGGTTTTTCAGTAGCACTTCCAACTCCTGTTTGTTTCCCAAGTGGTGTGCGTTGGTGTAGAGGTAGTTCATCTGGGCAGCTGGCCTTGTCACCTTCTTGGAGGACAACCACTTAATTCCTTTAAAGTATTTACCTTTAGTCTCCCTATTGCCTTCATCATCATAAGATGCAACAGGTTGAGGGCCCCCACCAGCACCTTGTCCCTCTAGCTTAGCTATGCTATCCTGTGCCTTGTGGGCAGGCTCACTATCATCCTCTTCTCCCTTCAAATACAGTTTAAAGCCCTGTCAATAAGCCCAGACAGCTCCTGGGTGAGAATCTGTTTCCTCCTTCGATCTAGGTGGACGCCTTCAGCAACCATCAGGCCAGGCACTGAGTAAACTGCCCACTGTTAGAAAAAAACAAAATTCCTGTGATGGCATCAGCCTCTTAGCCACCTATTTATGAGATGGGTTTTCCTGATCCTCTCAGTATCCCTGGCTGCCAGTGAAGGGGAAGAGGAAAACACCACCTGTACTCCTGTGCTGTCCAATAACTGCCCCAGTTCCCCGAAGCCCTCTAGCTTCTCACAGCGACTTCATCACTGCCAGCCTGAACTATCAATAAGGGATAATAATCAGAACAGTGAACCAGTCTAGGGAGTCCCCTTAGTAATGTCCCTGACCGAGGCTCCAGGGAGGCAGCACACATCCCTACGAAAGTGACATGCTTCCTTTCTAACTGTATCTTTAAGAAAGAAAAGAAAATGATGGTGGTTGAACTGTATGGACACAAAACATTATCAAGGTCACTGAATAACTTGTAATCTGCATCTAAGACGCCAGACAGTGACAACAGCAGTCTTTCTGTCTGTAGCAGTCATCTTGCAAGCCAGTCCTAAGGGCCTTATGTCACTGTAAAAATGCTAAGAGGCATTTGAGAAATATCTTAAGTACACTTAAAAATGATTCTGCTGCAAAAGAGGTCAATATATATCAAATTGTTATTTATTTTTATTTACTGACATACATTAAAAAGAAATGACCTCATTAGTGTCATAGCTTTTCCTCCCCCTATGGACAATTATACAGTGAGCTGGATGTGCTGCAGTAATGGGAAACATGTAACATGTAGTGGGTATGGGGGCTACTTATTTCTACTAACTCAAGTCTCTTTCTCTGGGGCTCTCATGTCCTAATAAGGCAAAATCATCTTTTATTATGATTCAGCCTTTCCCTCTGGTGTAATAGGAGGAGATGTGGGATACCTTGGGTACAGTCTTTGGCATTTTCTAGAGGAGAGACTACTAAACCTTTCAAAAAAATCTCAGAAAACCACAATAATAGTGGAATTACAAAAGCAAAAACTCTGCCCCAAACAAGAACCAAACTACAGTACTTTTTTTCCTCCTTGTATCTTTGCATTATAGCTTACATCAGGGATATATATATACATAGTCTGTATTTTTATTTTAAAGCTGTGCTGCTATCCTTTTCTTTTTCTTCCTTTTATATGTTAAAATACAATCTTCAGAGTAGCAAAACATAAAGAAATTATTTTTCTGGTTTAAGGCACTGGGCATATTAAAAATGAAGTGTTAACAGAGAAGATGCTCATTAGCATGTACACTGTCTTTGCAAATTCCTAATTGCAGTGGGACATCCCTGGGTTAGATTATCTCTCCCTGGCTTCCCTTGAGCCCTTTCTGTTCCTAATTATTTCTCATAAAGAACCTATATTGTAACAGAAAGTTCTCTTCATATATACCCACAGGACAAACAAAGCAAAGCACTTCACAGCTCAGGGGCAATATGTTTGTGCACAATGTAGCAGATACATCCCTCCTCCCTGCCTGAGCCCTCCCTCTGGTTGCACTGCCTGTAGGCCTTAGGAGCCTGTTCTCCCACCCAGCACCAAGTTCTGCTTTCCTGAGAAGGTTGGTGAGCCCTTGTGTTGCTCACACTGCCTCTCAGGAGAGTAGAAGTGACAACAAGAAGCAGCAGTGGCTGGGCAGTTGGTTTGTCTTCCCCACAAGAAGCTATCTGAAACTTGGTGATTCAAAGAGAGCCTCTTTCTCAGAGAGACTTTATGTTTGATCGGAAATGATCAAAATATTCTTGTTCTTTCTTCTCTGATTACAAAAAACAACCAAATTCTGTGTATAAGGAGCAAAGCAGCTATTGCTGCGCTCCTGGATGTGCTCTGGATGTTCTTCTGCCTTGCAGAGAAACACACACAAACACTGCCAGCCGCCTCTCTAGAATTCCCTGTTCTAGCAACACAGCATAGCTGCCTCTTTAACAGGCAGATGGGTTCCTAAATGTGTTCTAGGCCACTTGAAGTATGTAATTTTTTCTATGCAGTACTTTTTTGACACTATTTCCAATCATTGTACCCGTTCCAATACTGGCACTCCAGCTGCCCTGCTGGGGACAGCAGAAAAGTTCAGCTCACAGTCTCAGTAGCAGTCCGGTTCCTCAGTCCATTTGCATGGTGGCTAACATACCTAGCACAAGGACTGTGGCCTCCAGAAGTCCTACCTTGTGCCTTGCTCTATTGCTCCTTACAGGCCGGACAGCTGACCCAGACTGACCCAAGGAGTATTCGGTACCAGATAATATCATGCTCCATAGGAAGTAGAAGAGAATAGAGTGGGTACCAAAGTAGCAGTTTCTCAGAGAATGGGTAAGCATCAGTCTGCCTGTGGGATGTGGTGAGGGGTGGTGGTCAAGTGTTTTTTTGTCCTTCCTCAATTAGAAGGTTTGTGTCCTGATCCACGAGTTTAACTGCTTTTGCTCTTCCTGTTCTCTCCGCTGGGGGTGAGTAATCAAGCATTTGTGCGAGTGCACTCCTCACAGTCATTAATCAGGTTGTTCAATGCACTGTTTGAAGGGACTTAAGGAATAACATAATGACCATGGTACAAGAAGCTGTTAATGAGAAGAAGGTACATAAACCACGACAAATTCATGCATCTGATTTTTCTTCTTCTCAGGCAAAGCACAGACAATCAGAGCACACCCTGAATGCAAAAAAAAAACAACACAAAAACAAAAAAAACAAAAAAACAAAAAAAACCCACCAAGAAATGAAACAATCAACTCCCCCAAAAGCAAAACACCCAAACAAAACAGCTCCAAACATTTATATATACTAAGAATACTATAGAAAAATATGTATTCATAAATATCCAAGACCGTGCTCAGACACCCAATAATTTCATGCAGTGAAAGTGCTTTATTGTCTGAAAGCAAAAGCCAGGATAAAACCACCCACATTTGTAAATAGCTTAGACAGATTCAGTTTTAATTTCTGATCTGATATGCTATTTTCCACCACAGCAAATTCTGCTGTTTGTTTTCCTTCTGATACAATCACCCTAGAGGCTCAGCTGATGCTCAGTAATGCAATACTCAGTCTGCGGCCTAAGGGTCAGCACAGACTTCACGTCTTCTCCAGCTCCCATCCTTTGTATCAGAGTGGCAGCTCTGATCATGTGATTAAGAGGGTAAATCTGTCCCCCACTCCCTTATTTGGTAAATCAAGCAAGACTCAAATTCTAGGAGAGATTGCAGGCACCTGGTGGCTGGGAGGGAGGCAGCAAGAGGGAAGAAGGATACAGGGTAGAAATTCAGTTCTCCTATTTTTTCTTGTTTCATCACAGATGTGGCACACAGATTATTCCGTACAACTCTGACACAGCCTTTATGCTTATACTGTGCCTTCTCCTGTTTAACTTTTTTTTTTTTTTCCATTCTGAGAAGATGTATCCCCAGTTCTTCCAGACTTTGTAGATTACTTTTAAATTTGGACAGCTGCTACTCTTGTGACTCTGTTGTGCCGAAGGAGAGCATACCTCCCTGTCAAACTCCTGCCTCTGTTATGTGCCTACTGCTAATCTCAGGAACAGCAATGAAGAACTTCAGAGGGCAAAGCTGTTTGAGAGTATAATGGTGCATAAAAATACTGCAGTAAGGTCATAACATAAACGTTGCTGCTGCTGTAGAAATGATGTCTTGTATCTGAGAGGTTCAGTTAATTTTACAACATTAATGAAAAGCAGTTTCGGTGCTTTTTTCAGCTAAAATATACAAGGCAAAAGTAGGCAGTATGTGATGTGGCAATGTGCTTTGATAAGTCTAAAAGGTTGCAGGCAGAAGCTAGCCTTCCTTATTACTTCCTTATATTTTTCAGGGACAAAGTGCACTGTTGATATTTAATTAATAACACTGAAAATGTATGAAGAAGATAACAGGTCTGATGAAGCATGCTGAAATAACTTACTACAGTGAATTATTAGAATAATAATGTCAACAAATGCCTCTGTTGTTACCTTGTTTTCCGTTCCTTAATTGGCCTCTTTATTTCAGCCTACACATCATCTAAATCTTTTATGGTGAGCTTGCAGGAAAGGACCTACTCTTGTGGTATTGTTTGTAGAGTGTCTAGTGCAATGAAAAGGGTATTGATCCTTGCTTGATATCCATAACTACCACCACATATGAAGTAAAAAAAGAGCAGCAGCTCTATTGAATGGGATTCTATTTTCTTTTTCTTTTCTATCGCAGATAAAATTATGTTCTCTGAATGGTATTGTTGAAAATGTCAGTACTGAAGGAGTAATAATGAACAAAATAGAGATGGGTGAAGACAAAAAGGATAATAACTGACAATTATAAAAATTCAGATATTTAATGGAAGAATAAAAATTTCCGTAAGATACCATTTCAATTTTCATTACTCTCTCCTACACCAGTGCAAATACCAAGTATTATATCATTATTATAACAAAATCAGAATGTAGAATTTCTTGTATAAGTGTTACCAGGTATTTCAGGATGTGATTCTATTTCCTGTTCTTGAAAAATTTCATTCTACCAAAGTAAGTCCTCAGAGAAAAAGAACTGCAATTAGTAAGATTTTTTTTCTACATTTACAAATGTTGGATTGGAGCAGCACCTTAAATGGTTTTGAGCTGCTACTTTCTTGGAAGTTCGTAGAATCATAGAATGGCCTGGGTTGAAAAGGACCTCAAAGATCATCAAGTTTCAACCCCCCTGCTGAGTGCAGGTTTGCCAACCACTAGACCAGGCTGCCCAGACCCACATCCAGCCTGGCCTTGAACACCTCCAGGGATGGGGCATCCACAACCCCCTGGGCAACCTGTTCCAGTGCGTCACCACCCTCTGTGTGGAAAACTTCCTCCTAATATCTAACATACATCTCCCCTGTCTCAGTTTAAAACCATTCCTCCTTGTCCTATCGCTATCCACCGTCGTGAACAATCGTTCCCCCTCCTGTTTGCAGTTGCCGTGAAAAGTTGATGAGAGCATGAATTATAAACTTCCCATGAGTAGGAACTACTGTACTTTGCTTCCCCTTTGCACTGTAATAAATGAATGTTAACAAAACAGTAAAAGACCATGGCAAATCTTAAACATTGGAGTATGATAGGTCTTCTGAAGTGATGATTCTATTCTCTGATATTTCTAAAACTGCGTTACAGAGTCCAGCCATGAAATCACACTCAATCTCACAGTGCTTTACCGGCTGCCACTTCTCCAGGAGTCTATGAGCTCTGTGCCGAACACACTACTTGTGTTCAACCTAAATGAATATATGTGCACGTACTGCTCTTACACTTGTGTTGTAATTTAACTTCAGTCATTCCTCTCTTTGAGGTATTACTTCTTTTTCCACTAACATATTCCTAAAGAGTTGGCATTTTTTTTTATTTTAGGCTTTGGTTTGATAAACCCTCTTACGCTATGTCCACATTGCACAGACTGTAACACAATGCAGAGACATTGAAACTAAATAAATTATTAGAAACAAACAAGTCATGTTAATGTAAATGTGATTTGTAGTCCAATTTAACATAAGCAGTCTGTGAAAGAATAAGTCTCTGTTTCTAAGGCAGACTCTCCATTTTGTTGATCAACTTAGTAGTTCTTCCCTTCTTCTGTCTCTTCTCAGCAATCTCTTCTCAGCAATAGTAACCAGAATTTCACGATTTCCTAGATGACATCTCACTATGACCTATACAGAATTATTTGTCCTTCCCTGTCTGCATGGGAAACAGTTTCCCCCCTGTTCCTGAGGACTCCATCCATGCTCTTCATTCCCATGCCCCAGTAATGGCCATACCCATCTTGTGATCAACAAATGTACACAGTTGTCAACAGTTTACGGGCGTTTGGCCCGGTTCCATGACGAATGGGACGGGGGACACAAGGACCCATGCCCCAGGAAAGGGAAAAAGGGAAAAAGGGTAGGGAGATGGGCCTGAGAGCAAAAAAACAGCGGCAACAATCTGAGGAGAAACAAACTAATTTACTAAATAAGATATCAGAATGCAAAACAACACACTACAACACAATATAATTACAATTTAAGCTGATAAATCCAATACAACGAGAGAGAATGTCCAAAAGTCAAGGTAGGCCTTACTCTACTACCGACGATAAGACAGCTGGGGAGCGAGGTGCTGCCAGGACGAGACACAGGCGGAAAGAGAAGGGACAAGGTCTCATGATTTGCAAGTTTTTATCTTTTCCCTTTGGCCGGAAATGGTAACAGAGGTGCAAAGTACCCTGGGGAATGTAGGAGTCCTTCTCTTCTGAGAACCAGGTACATACACTACATGATGTTATGATGTGGAATACCAATAACCAAAAATCATAAAACCATGACAACAGTTCTTTTTCACTCATTGTTGCTCTTAACTGAAAAATTCTCTATTCTTGATAATTAATCCTGAGGTTCAAATCCTCAGATACTTTATATGATTATATATATTTATATGAGTTATTTTACTACTGAGCCATTATAAGTAGCCCACTTCTCCTTGAATGGTATCCCAATCATCTTTTGTATTAACAGTAAAACATTTCTCAGGTTTATGTTATCCACTCATTTCACTAGCATTTTCTGCTAATGTCATTATGGAAGCAGCTGAGTCTTTTCCAAGATACATCCTTGAGGAACACCACTAATAAACTTGCTCCAGCTCAGCAGTTCTTCTGTTAGTGTAACATATTGTTGACTGCTAGTAAGTTCCACAGCTGTTTCAGACTTGTAGAAATAAACTTTTTTTTTTTTCCCAGTAAAACAGGAAATATCCTTTCCGTTATCTGGAAATATTTCACATAAGCCCAAACATGGGATAGCCTACTACAGCGTTTATTTTATGAAAGGTTAATCTGGCAGAAATGATCTTTCTGAGACCCATTATGCATACTTGTTTATTTTCCATTCATATTACACATTCAGCATTGACTCCAGACCTTTGCTCATTGTTGAGATAAGAGTAATGGACTGCAGTTTTGATAATGTTTTTGTCACAGAATTACAGGTTTTCCATTCATTTGATTCCGCCTGTTGTGGTTTTATTTGCAAATTTTGCTCATGAAATGGCATTCCATATTCTGAAAATTATTTCACAGTTCTGGTAGGGAGATTAGCTAAACTAAATGAATGCACTTGAGTGCTACCTTGACTTCAGCAAGACTTTTGATACTGTCTCCCATAACATTCTTATAGGTAAGCTTAGGAAGTGTGGCATATATGTGTAAACAGTGAGGTGGACTGAGAACTGGCTGACTGGCAGAGCTCAGAGGGCTGTGATCAGCAGTGCAGAGTCTGGTTGGAGGCCTGTAGCTAGTGGTGTTCCCCAGGGGTTGGTGCTGGGTCTGGTCTTATTTAACATCTTCATCAGTGACCTGGATGAAATGACAGAATGCACCCTCAGCATGTTTGCCAATGATACAGAGCTGTGAGGAGTGGCTGACACACCAGAATGCTGTGCTGCCATTCAGCGAGACCTGGACAGGGTGGAGAGCTGTGCAGAGAGGAGCCTAATGAGGTTCAACAAGAACAAGTGCAGAGTCCTGCACCTGAGGAGTCCTACATGTTGGGAGTTAGACTCAATGATCTCTAGATGTCACTTCCAAATCCTACAGTTCTGTGATTCTGTGATAACAGTACAGGCTAGGGGCTGACCTGTTGGAAAGGAGCTCTGTGGAGGACCTGGGTGTCTTGGTGGACAACAGGGTGGCCATGAGCCAGCAGTGTGCCCTCATGGCCAAGAAGACCAATGGTATCCTGGGGCACATTAAATAGAGTGTGGCCAGCTGGGTGAGGGAGGTGATCCTCCCCCTCTACTCTGCCCTGGTGAGGCCACATCCATAGTACTGTGTCCAGTTCTGGGCTCCCCAGTTCAAGAAAGACATGGACTTCTAAAGAGAGTCCATCAGGGGGAAACAAAGTTGATGAGGGCCTAGAGCATCTCCCTTATGAGGAAAGACTGAGAGACGTAGGGCTGTTCAGTCTGAAGAAGAGAAAATTGAGGGGGGATCTAATCAATGCTTATAAATATCTCAAGGATGGGTGGCATGCAGATGAGGCCAGGCTCTTTTCCATGGTACCCAGTGACAGAACAAGGGGCAATGGGCGCAAACTGAAACACAGGAAGTTCCATCTGCACGTGAGAAAAAACTGCTTTGAGGATGACAGGGCACTGAACAGGCTGCCCAGAGATGCTGTGGAGTTTCCTCTGAACATATTCAAAACCCGCCCAGATGCTTTCCTATGCAACCTACTGTAGGGAGCCTGCTTTAGCAGGGAGTGTGACTCGATGATTTCCAAAGGTCCCTTCCAGCCCCTGTGATT
This sequence comes from Numida meleagris, assembly GCF_002078875.1. NCBI lineage: Eukaryota > Metazoa > Chordata > Aves > Galliformes > Numididae > Numida > Numida meleagris. Next base: position 123,207,298 of record NC_034409.1, read on the forward strand.
CTGTGCTTATTTGCTTTATTTATCCATTCTCCCATAATGTGTTCCTGGCTGTCTCCTCACTTAAGTACCTAATCCATGAGTGTGCTTTTGGCATTCTCTGCTGTGTATGGGAACAGATTTTTTTTAAAGGCTAGGATGATGCTGAAGCTGGTCTTAGCCAATGTATGAGGATGTGCAACACTGCAATTTATGAAACTCTTCCCAATTCATTGTTTATGTATTAAGTGTGTTAGTCAGATGCTATGTATATCTCCCAACACGCAGAGGTAGGCTTCAGCTTTCATCAAGGTGATGAATGAAGCAAGGTGATCTTCCTCTGCTTCTAATACCAAAGTTACCTTCCACCTGTGTCCCATTTTGAATAGCTTTCCACTTTCTTCTATTTCTGATTGCCTGTCTAAAATGCTGTTTGCTTAATTTTCTTTGCAAGAAGAAACTCAGATGGATTTTTTGGTAATTACACACTTTCTCCTTACACTTGCTGGCTTTTAAGATAGAGCTTTCATTGTTGACTTGTCATTTTAGAAACAATACTCCTTCATTAAATACCACATAAGCTGAAAGAACTCTATAGTACTCATGTAACCGCATGAAAACAAGGGAGAGAACCCTCATAATGAGAAATAGAGATCTCTATGGAAATGAGGTCATGGAAACAGGACGAAAAATAATTCACTGGAGTTGCTGGCCTGCTAATGCTTCTCAGAAGTATCTCATGACAAATGACAAATGCTAGAAATGTTGTGAGAGCTGAGCTGCATGATTAGATCATCTGTGGGAATACCCTTTTGTCACAAAACAAACAAAACAGAGTCAGCCTCTAGCCAAGGCAGTTAAGAGTTAGATGAATCACCTCCACAGATCATTTCACAGCAAGGACTAGAAGAAGACATAAACTCTTATGCACAGAGTACCAGTAAACTAGAATCTAGATAATTATAACTAGTTTTATTGGCAACACCATCAATATGAAAAAATGACCTACTTTTTATTTCTACTACAGGTACTGCTAATAAATACTTACCAAATTCATGACATTCCAGATTGTTAATCAAATTAAATGAGTCATGGCATTATAAACATGGCAATTCATTGTGAACCACATGCTAGTTTAAAGACAGGACAGTTCTCTAAATTCTGGGGTGGATACAGTGTATCTAAATAGGAGCCTAGGCCATGATGCTGTGATCTTACAAGCCTCTAGGGTTATTGGAAATCCTGCTCAACAGGAAGTGTACAGGAGAGGAGCAGAAGCTGGCAAAGAATTGTGTACCTACAGCAAACTGCACTGAGTGACTCACCAAGGAGTACTTCAAAAGGGATTTGGAATACATATTATGTTTAGGATATATATTATATAGGTCTTTTGGGATACCCTTCAGTCTTTAGAAGATTGGTTCTTTCTGGAATTTATCACCACAGAAAAAAACTAGCAATGAGAAAGAAAGCATATGGTAGAATTGGAAAGTTAAAGCTGTGTCCAAATTTGGGGATCTTCCAAGAATAACATATCACAGTTTTGTGTATTATCTTGCTTCTGCACAGAACTTGAGCACTTTGACTGCAACTTATTCAACTGTAGTTTAACACATACTAAGTGGATGAGCATTCCTTATGAACTTTTTGTTCCGTGGGTACACATATGAACAAACATGTTTTAAGTACTTGCCAGAAAAATGCTCCTTATGACAGCACCACAAATTCGGCTTCATCCGTGCGCTGAGTTGTGGGAAAGGCTGTACCTTGACAGCTCTCTGGAACAGGAAAATATCTGGCTGCTCTATATATTAGTAAAATCCTCCTTAGACTGGTCTCTGCTTTTCTGAGAGTGCATTTACAGTGTTGTACTGTGGTGGTTTCACACCGAGGCGCAGCTCAGCTCCATTCTGCTGCTCTCTCGTTCACACTCCTCAACAGTACAGGGGGAGAAAACACATTGTAAAAAAAAAAAAAAAAAAGCCTGTGGGTTGTGAAAAGGGCTTGGAGATCGCTCACTAATTACTGTCACAGGCAAAACAAACTCAGCAGAGGGAGGTTAATGCAATTTATTGCCAACTACTAACAGACTAGAGCAGTGACAGCTTAGAGAAAAGTAGAAACATCTTCCTGAAGTCGGTGCTCTTCTACCTCCTCCCACAGAACAGCACAAGGGAATGTGGCTGGGGTCAGTCCATAACTCTCTGTCTGCCACTGCTCCATGCCACTCTCCGCCCCTGCTCCACGTGGATCACTCCCGCAACGCCGTCCTTCCTGATCTGATCCCCGTGGGATTCCCACGGGTGGGAGCTCCCCCAGCCCTCCTGCCCCACCGCTGCCCCTCTCCACGGGCTGCAGCTCCGGTAGCTCCTGTGGGGGTGCCCATGGGCCGTGCCTCCTCCAGGCCTCAGCCACCGCCACCCCGTGGGCTCTTCCGTGGTCGCAGGGGGAGATCTGCTGTAGTGCAGTGGTGTTTCCCTTCCTTAAATCCACTCTCCCAGAGCATACCCAGTGTTGCTCACGGCGCAGCTCTGGCAGCAGTGGGTCCCTTTGGAGCAGGTGCAGCTGCTCTGCTCTGATGTGGGGCACTGCTGGGCTCTGCTCACAGGTCATTCCTGCAACACTTCACTACCAAACCCTTGCTGTGTAAGTCTAATACAAAGGCTTCAATTGCTTTCTGGCAGTTATCTGTTCAATTAGGTGTGTCTGGTCAGCCTTGGCTGACAAGAAGCTGGTTGGTGTACCCTTGAAGAGCTGCTGTTTACTGGCTTCAATCTGCTTGCTTTCAGCTTGCTAACTAGTATTTAGTTGATAAATTTTCACTCTCAGCATTTTGGGATTGTGTTTATAACTTTTTTCACCATGTCCCCACTTCTTTTGCCTGCTGTGCCTTCCTCCCATATCAATGATTTCCACTAGGCAATGCATTACATTGGATTTGATATATCAGACTCTGGCATTCATGCTCTAGCATCTGTTCAGTGTAGCCTTACTAAGCAGATTGTCATTTAACTGTTTCCTTCAGTAACTAGAGCAGTTAGCAGTGCAATGTCTAGGCCTACCAGTTTTACCCCCAGTGATAGCTGGAAGGGTCTCTGAGAGCAAAGATAGGAATATAACCAGCCTATTTTGCAGGGGAAGGCATGGAGCCAGAACTAGGAGACTCCCTTTAGTCCTGGGCAACATGACACCATTGTTGCCAGCTTTGCAAATGACAGCTGTTAAGAAGGAGGGATGAGACCTGATCAGTGGTGCATTTTATTGTTAACTCTTCCAGTTCTGGCTCTCCTGTTTCCTGAGCTGTTGAGATGCACAGCATAGGCTGAGCTAGAGCTGAAAGAGCAAACTGGCCATAGCCACAGCCTGTGCTTCCCTGAGGGCAAAGTTGTTCAGGTCAGTGCTGAAAACATGCACTTGAACAGCCAGGGCCTCTGTGCTTGAAATGCTAATATGGTTACAAGTTCTCTTTTTTGCTGGGTTTATGGATTTAAATGGTTTTCATGAATTCAGAAAACAAATTCCTATATGCTATAACCTTCATTTTCTTCTACAGCAGTGCAGGGAATTATGGCTCTCTGCCACATCCCACGTGAATACTGCATATATATCACTGGAGATCAGGGGAACAGATGACATACACTGGCATCAGGCAGGATTTATGGGAAGCTGCTCCTGCGACAGTCGTCTCCTATATAACCTCCCACAGTCCTTTCTAAGACTTATTTCTATTACTCTGTGTAAATACTGGTGCAGAGACATTGCCTACATTACAATAAATATCTGTCGACTCATAAGACAGATGTATGCACTAACTTCTCCACAAGCAGCTAATTAAAAGTGCTCTCTCTTCTCCCAGAGCTGATGGCACAAAACAAAAATCTATTGTTTGTTATCTAAAATAAAAAATGTATAAAAACCTATTTTTGTTTCAGTAAAATACTTTTTTTCCTATAAGTATTCTGTATAGAATCTATAAAATGGCTTTGCATCAAATGCATAGACATCAATGAAATATTATTAATACTGTGTTTTCAGAAAGCACCTGTGTTCATTTTGCAGGTAGAAACAGTTAGCAGCTCTGACAGAGAGAAAAATTTTTGAACATCGTTAAAAAGAGCCCAATTCCTAACCCTCTAAATGCTTGGACTGGATCAAAGGTTGACATTCTATGGAAAAAAAAAAAAAAAGGTAATTTATCAGCGTTATTGGTACTGTAGATATTAATGACATTCTGGGTACAAAAAGATGAAACCAAGAAATCCGTTTGTAACTTTTTAAAAGGCTAATCCTTTATTGTTATGATATGAGATTGTTAGGACATTTGATGTGCTGAAAGTATTAACCTAAAAAGATTTCTCCTCATCATGGTAATCGGGGATCAGCACAATTTTTCAGTAAAAACTGGGAGGTCATAGGGAAGTTACTCTGGCACTGGTGTAAGATGAAGACGCAGTATCTTTCTAGATAAAAAACAAATCACTGGGACTTGTGAGGAACTCTCAGATTGTAAAAGGGAGATTCTACACCAACATTGCAGAAGAAAATTTCATCTTTAAAATTTACCTGTCTGTGAGAAGGAATTCCTTCCTACTGTATTTCCAGCTAAATCAAGTGTTTTAGTTCAAAATGAATTTAACACACAAAGCTGTATAGCCTGTGATGTACAGGAAATAAGATCACATATCAGAATATTTTTTATGCTTTCATAATTTTCCAATTAAAGGCAAGAGCAGAGTCAGGACCTATAATAGGCTGCATTATGCTTGTTGGTCGGTTTCTCCTCTGGCTCTCCATGTGCATTAACTACACAAGTAGAGGCTTCCCCTCCAGCTGAAAAGCCACCCTTGTGGCAGACAGAGAGGAAAATCACTGTGATGGGAGAGAGATGTTCACTGGTACATGTGTCACTTCACCTATAAAACCAAGACAAGGGAGAGCTTAAGCCAGCCCTGCCTGGTTAGGAGGTAGGAACCTCACCACGCCAGTTTCTGCCAGGAGAGATTTCTCCTGGAGACCCATGTAATGGATCTCTGTGAGCTTTTCTTGCAGTGATGACCTCTCTTTTTGTCCTGTAAAAATAGCTGTGGTAAATCTCTCTGAGAAGTCCACAGCACAACTGCCCATTATTTCTGCCACAGAACTGCTGGGAAACATCTCTGCTGCCACTGTGCAACAAAGCTGCCGAGGGGAAGAGGGGATCAGTGGTTCTGTAATGCTTTAATCTAACACTTCCTTCTCCAGAGCTGCCCAGGGCATTGGCTGTGCAGATTTGTGAGACTTAACTTTAACAGAAAGCGAATGGCCAAACTGCTTTACAATTCTAAGCACATCTGAGCTACAAGGATCTCCAACATGTGTTTACTGTGGATTTATTAAAAACAATTAAATACCTACCAGTGTGCTAACAATGAATATATTTTATTATGGCCATTAAGATCGCCTGATGTCCTAGCCATACACAATCAATATTTCCTAGTGATCGACTGCTGAACAGTATCACTTCTATAACATAAAGAAGATAAATGGAATGCTAAAGGCCATGTTATGACTGTTCTGGATCTGCTTCGCAAAGCAGAGGCATGAATAACCAGGCAGAAAGCCGCCTTCACCTACAGGGCCAAATGACCTGCATGTGGGGGTTTCTCAGCACATTTTAAGTTACTGAGTACAGACAAAGGAAAAACAATCATGCAGCTAGAGCAGAGACACTCTCCGGACACTGCTTATCAGGTGGTATTCCAAGCAGGAAGATCTATTCCAATCCTCATGCAGTCCTGTCTGCATTGGGCAGATACATGGGTTTTAGGCTTTGACCTAGCAGATTTCATCACCAGGACAAGGAGACATGTGTCTCCCTCCCCAGATGCTTATTTTACCACTTGGACTTTGCTCACTCCTTCCTGCTTGGGCCCTAGATCTCAGACAGGGTATCATAGGATCGTAGAATTGTTAAGGTTGGAAATACCACTGAGGTCATGTAGTCCAAGCATCATCTCATGCCTGTGACCACTCTAGACCATGTCCCTCAGTGCCACAGTCTGCATATTTCTTGAATACCTCCAGTGACCGTGACCCCACCACCTCCCTGGGAAGCCTGTTCCAATGCCTCACCACTCTTTCTGAGAAGAAATTTTTCATAATATCCAACCTGAACCTCTTCTGGTTCAACTTGAGGGTACCAGAGGGATGCAGCAGCCTGAGAATGAGGACACAAAGCTAAGCTCAGCTTGCAGCCCTAAACACCTTGGATCCATGCCAGCTTCTTGGACAAGTCCTGGTTTGCATGAATTTCTTAGACCACCACGTCTCACATTTTCTATGGGAACAGATAAGGGCTAAGAGCTGTTTGAAGCCACTTTTGTGAATTTTTTGCTCCCAGTAAGAACCCCTGGACTGCTACGGAAACCTCATTCCAGGAGGCTGAACACGTGACAGTTGATTCTGCTCATCCAGCATCTAATAAATAGTTTATACATATTCATTTTTAAGCCTGACTGAATATGCCGATTTAAATTAGTCTTCTGCACAATAAACTGTTTTAAAAGGCTTTAAACTATGAATATTTATATTGCCATTAATTTGAGGTGCTACTAGTATTTTTCTTTAATGGTTAATTATCACAACTAATGTGTTTGAATTATTCTAGAAATCTTTCCATTATCTTGTTTGTAAATAGTCATTCCTGTGCTTACACCTTCTTATTTTATGCTGAGGCTGAAGTGAAATACAATTAGAGCCTTCTAAACAACAGCAACAAAAACACCTCCAAACCAACATTCTGCTCTCCTAGACTTTTTTTTCAGCCAGCTTAAGGCCAAATGATATGCAGGTTTTTCACCCTGTAAGTAGATTTTGGTATAGGTCATGCATTAAAAGATCTGCTGGCAGATAGCAAAAGAGCCAGACTGTGTGCTAGAAAATTCCATAAGGAATAGAAAAAGAAGCAATGTTTTCCACAAGCTGTTTCCTAGCAGCTCTTCCAGCTTTGAGAGTGTTACTGCACAGCTACCACTACTACCACTAAGGGTTTGCTCTTCGTTCATTTAGTTAAGATAGGGAATGAGTTTAAAATATAAGTATTCCTGAAAACAAACAAAAAACCAAAATCCTCTTACAGGTACACTCTTAAATGCTTTCAAACTTCTCTTTCTGAGAGGACTAAATCTCATTCAAATTCATGGCTACAACCACTTTATTTTAAAATATGTGTAAGAAGTCACTGTGTTATATTCCCAGCAATTGAGCTACCATCTTCCATCCATAGCCTTTCTGCCTGAGTGTGAAATCTTGTTTTAGATAACCATTTTAGGTCAAAAGGGGGCAAAATAATAAACAAATGACGCAACGATAATATCACTGTACTCCAGTTATATCTGGACAGGGAAAATGTTATATGAACTTGCTCCAAATTATGTGCAGGAGAATGAATGGAAACGAACAGACAAGTGAGATGGTGGGAAAAAAAAACTTACTCTGAACGACAGAGTCCCTTGGGATAGATAGCATTAGAAATTGCAGACCAGATTTGATATTTCAAAGATACAAAATCTCTCTCATGCTAGAATCTCAGCATACAGTGATAACTAGTAGTTTTAGAACAGTAAAGCTGGGATAGTGCCAGCCGTTTATATGATCTTGCACATTAAAACACTTCAGGGAAATGAAAAAAAAATTAAAAAAGAGATGCTATTTATGACCCTTGTATGTTTCTTGCTTCCTTTAGTCTAGACAGTCTTACCTGCATTTCTCGGGGAGGGGAGGGAAGGGGAGGGGAAGGGAGGAGAGG
>NC_034409.1:123545369-123547246 GCF_002078875.1 Numida meleagris
TCCTTTCCTTTCCTTTCCTTTCCTTTCCTTTCCTTTCCTTTCCTTTCCTTTCCTTTCCTTTCCTTTCCTTTCCTTTCCTTTCCTTCCTTTCCTTCTGCCCTCCCTCCCTCCCTTCCATTGACATGAGAATTCTTTCTGCCAACATTATGGAAATGTGTGTTTTATTCCTGTAATCAATGTGTAGATAATAGAAATTGCTGTGATATATTCAGTGAGTAAAATATTAGTTCAGCTTGTAGAGTTTCTGCCTTTTCTGAAGTATAATTTATTGATATATAACGTATTGTGCCAGTTAGTAATACCTTTAACTAATAATGAAATTAATAACTGTATATGTTGTCTTTAGATAACATATAGGTAGATAAAGCCATATCTACAATATTATTCACAATGCTCACTCTCTGCAGTGTTTGGTAAGCTTTTGTGTCTTAACATACACAAAACATATGATTGAAAAGAAGAGTCCTTCATCTGTGCTCTTTTCTTTAATGTTCTTAGTGCCTACTTGACCTGAAAGTTTTATTTTCTTAAAGGAACCTTTGATCCTCAGCTGTTTTGCCTCCTCAAGCAGAATCCCAAACAGCTGGTCATCAAGAAAACTGGAACAAAAATTCCATCTGCCAGTGTGTATGTATATATATATATATATGTAAATACATATAAGATGTGTTAACATGCAAAATCTGTGCCGCAGACTAATGTAAATGACACCCCCCTCCTCATCCCAGTATTAAAAGTATTAGAGAAAAGAACTTAACAATTCCATCATATGGCCAATTATATCCCTAATCAGTACACTGAGATTTAAAAAGCTTTAGTCATGTGTGAGAAAGAAGAATGTTTTAATATTTTCTCATATAAAATGCCAACTGATACTAAAGGATTATGAACAATTTACTCTAGTTAGTGTAAGCTAGTTATTAGTGCAATAAATGAACTTCTTTAGTATTCATGATTTCAAAAGTTCAGTAAAATCTACCTTATTCCCTTAATTCAAAGTCAAGTATTTTTGCCAATACACAGCGGGAAAAAGATGTCATCTATATTATAAGATATATTCTATATGATACAATGTACAGAAAAATCATTATTGATACAATACCATAGTTCCTTGTATAGGTTGGTACTTTGGAAATTTCAAGTGCTTAACAGTTTGTCATAGATTTAGATCATTAACAGAAAGATTAAAGTGGTGGGTGGTAAACTTTTACTGTATTAGCATCCCTAGCACACAGCCTGAAATTTCATGATCAGCAGTTGCATAACGTTGTTTTTCAAGTATACCTTTCACCTCAAGAAGTGTGAGGTGTTCAGTCATGTCTCACAGCACCTGACAAAGGAAATCTGAAACCACAGAAGTGTGTCCTTTCCAGCCATGTTCACACTTTTACATGTGCTTGTCTCTCTGGCCAAATGAAAATTTAATATTTTCCTTCAAAATGGAGCACTTCAACAAGAATAATTTAGTGAACTCATCTATTTCACATCCCCACAGGCAGAGGGAGAACTGAACTAGCTTGCTTAGCAGCTAGTGATCCCTAAGATACTAGATGATAACATGGCTGTATGTACGCTATGTATGCAGTTACAGATATATGTAAACACAGGCACACACAATATACGTTTATATGCACATGCTGTACATATGTATTTGTTTCAGTAAGCATATGCATGTCTTTCTACGTATTGTGAATCATCTGAAGGACACTGATCAAGGCTGTGCGTTTGTCATGGTTTTGTGATTTTCGGTTATTGGTATTCCACATCATAACATCATGTAGTGGACATACCTAGTTCTCAGAAGAGAAGGACTACTACAGTCCCCACGGTACTTTGCTCCTTTGTTACCATTTTCCAGCCGGAGGGAAAAGATAGAA
>NC_034409.1:123547346-123552551 GCF_002078875.1 Numida meleagris
TCCCCTTTGTCACGGAATCGGGCCTAACGCCCGTAAACCGTTGACAGCGTTGCAGCTAGAGAAACATGTGACTTAATAGCCAAAGAGTTGTGAAGAAGAGTGAAAACTAAAGGTATATTGTATTCTCTTTGTAATATTGTCTTGACTGTTCTAGCTGTTCCAATTAAGCAGTTACTGTGGATTCCCTTTCTCTAGATTTCTCTGCACATGCTTAAAGCTTTTGCTACTTGAATTAGACATTCAGTATTCAATGAATAGGAAGGGTCAGAAGTTAAAATTATCCCTCTTTAAAAGACACTTATGAATCTTTTTTGTAAAACACCCCATTTTTGTTTTAGAAAAGGTGTGGTGGTAGACAGTCTTATCAATTCCTCTTAGAGCTATGCAGACCTTAACAACTTTTGGTGTACATGTACAAACAATGTTAATTTACATATTTTTTATGATAATGGTGAGAATAATTGGGAATTACTTGCTGTATATAATTTTATATATTTTAAGAGAAAAATATGATATGTATTTGTTTATGACTTAACATAATATATGGTTAGGTTGTTAAATGGGAAATAAATACCCAAAAGAAGAAGACATGCTTACTATGGATTTTGAGTGAGTTCATGAATTTTGTATGAGTATCATTTCTTAAATATAATGTGATACACCATTTAATAAGCATTAAGATGAAGTCTAAACTAATGCATAATATGAAGACTACTATTATCTTTAAATGTACTTACATCTGTATTTAATCTAACTTTATTTGTTGCTTGGTGGGCTGGGCATTAGCCACATGGATAGCTACTTAAAGAGGACATTATTCTCTCTACTGAAATGTCAAGTTTCACACAGGATTATATATCTTTATTCTCTCTCCTTTGGTTCAAATTTGTACAAGCATAATTTTATTTATCATTTCGTTGTGCATAGTATACTTATTGCGTGCTTTTTCATAATATTTGGCTCAATTGTGTATGTAATACTGAACTTAATATTTTAATTTTTCTGTATTTTTATTCTGCCAATAAAATGTTATTTCTGTGAATCCAAGCTGTGGGCCCATGGCTGGGCCCAGCAGTGCAGAGCTGTGTCTGAGCATGGCAGAGCTGTGGGAAGCTAAAGCTGAGCACTGCTCCTCCCCAGCTTGGGCAGGATCTGGTGGCCCTGGCACTGAGATGGGGGTCTGGGCCCGGATGGATAGGGAAGCCCTAGGGGTGAGCAGGGATGAACAAAGCTGGGAGATCACTCAGTACCCAGGCCCAATGGCTTGACATGTTAAGAAATAATAATAATAAACTCTCATTGTTATTCAGAAGTTTTTAAACTATATCTGTTTAATTATTTAGAATGTTGTGTTCACATTAATTTTTGTTGTGGCCACCGATTTAGAAGAGGTAGCAATAATACAGTATTTTAAGAAAAATTTTGCGATCTTCCACATTTAGTTGAATCATTTTACCATTTTTGCAGAAGACTACGTTTTCTTTCCATTAAATCAGTCAATGAAAAAGTCAGCGATTAGGTCAGTGGGAGCAGGAATTCATTACAATTAGAGCAAGTATGGACATGCTTTGTACATGCAACTGTGAACTCACATGAAGTTAAACGTAAAGTATCTGTCATAAAATAAGAATGGCATTTTCTTTTCTGTGCTAATTTTGAAGCAGAATCCTAGCTGAGATGCTGCTCAGTCAGTCTTGTTTGGAACTTTGGCAACAAAAATATACAGTGAAGTCTAGACTTAGTCATTTTTGTTCTTTTAGGTTTTTCTTTTCCCGTAACAGAAAACCTTCAATTTTTTGTTATTACATTAAAACATACACAGTTGGCACATTCATCAAAGCTATTAACCAAGAATCTACTTTGACAGATTATACTAAAGAAAGATTTGACATGAGAACAAAGTCTTGAGTTGAGAGAACAGCTATATATTAAATGAGCCGAAGACTCTCAGTCTGAGGGTGAATGTGAGTTCTGATCAAATCAGAGATCCACATAAATCTTGGTTTAATTCTTTTCAGGGGCTCAGAAAACAGATGTCTCACCATTCCTATGACTATGAAAATTCTCTCTGTTCAAACACTGTAACAAATTGTGGGTAGTGTAAAAGGATCTTGTAAAATAGTAAGAAGTTGGAGGGACAGAATTCAATGGCAGAGCTACAGACATGATAATGACCAGCTTTTAATACAAAAGAACTTTCCTTCTGAATTTTGCTTTTGTACATATAGTTCTAAGAATCTGATTGCTTGTTGTGCATATGGGAGTTTGTAGCCACTATCTACATTTTAAGGAGACTAGTTAATTCCCAAGAAAAACTGATGGTCTCAGGCTTTTAACATATTACTATTGGTAGGCTTAGCTTGAAGGTTTGTCTTTGTCTATATGATGATGCTCCTGACATGTAAGTCACATCCGATCTGTCTGTAGCTGTCAGTTCTAGGGAATTAATGTCCAGAAATTTTAGCATTTGCACATTCATTACTAGATTTGCATTTAGTTTATAATATCTTTTGTGTTAGTTTCTACATGAATATCCTCAGGAAATAAGCTAGGAAAATATTTAGAATGTATAAAGGTTGATATGCTTAATCAACTAGAGAATATTGATTAACAGTCATTTCCAAAAGTGTATTATTAGATCTTGGGCCTTTCTTTAAACACAAGCTAACAAATCAGCCTAATACAGATTTATTTTCTGCTACAGTGTAGTGTAACTTGAAGTTTCTTAAAAGCTTGAAAATTTTTTTTGAACATGATCTTTTTTTTTTTCTTGTATTATTAAAACATCTGATGCAGCATATTAAGAAAAAAGGCATGTGGTAAAATACTTTTTTAAAAGGTGGTAACAGACACAGCTTAAGACTGAATAGCTACAAAATCTCTTGTTTGCAGACGTTGACACTTAGTAGTCAGTTGCTTAATTTGAATTATTCAGCAGAACTAAGAAAAATCTGTAAACGTTTATGACATTGCATGGCCAAAAAATGAATCAGTTCACACTACTTGATGCAAGATGTTTCACAGCCTGTACAAGAGAGAGACAGCCCACAACAGCATAACCATGAAAAGATCCTTTCCAGTGCAGTGATTTCATCATGGATATTGTGGACATGGTTGATCCAAAAGCACAGGAGGTATGTACATTACAGTATTACATCTGACCAGGTGAAACGGTACTTGTTGACATCTACATTTGAGCTTCTTTGTAATATCTCCAAATCCAATTAAGAAATATATGATATATGTCTAAAACAGGTCAGAAGAATCAAAACATTCTGTCTCTTCTGTTCCCTTCTTGTCTCGACAGTGTGCAAAATGTTACTAGTGCAGTTACAGATATTCCTAGTGTAGGCATGCAAAGATAAATTGTGTTATCACATTAAATTTACTTCAGTAGTAATCAGAAAAGTTCTGAAATGTTTAATATCTTTCAACAGTTGTCAGTTTGTCAGATTTTTTCTTTAACAGTAGTGATTTTTCATTCCTAAAACACCTTTCATTTGAGCTTTTCAAAGAACATCACAAGCTTTGGATAAGTTCCAGGGAAGAATCTTAGATGTTTGAACAGAAAATATCTAAAAATTACACACCTGATCACAGCAAAATAACTCAAGGAAATTCAGTTGAACACACAATCACTGTGGGTATGAGGCATCTAAGAAGTAGGATCATGAGTAGGCACCCATTACAGTTGGCAGGAAACATTAAAGTGTTTGCTATGTTGGCCACCTCTGAGGCACCAAAAGAGAAATGTGACTCTGACTCTTTTAAATGCATTTTTAGACTCTGAGTTAAAGAAGAACTTGTGTTTTCAGTTGTTCGGTGCCAAGCTTGATTTTGTTTATATTTTGTAACTGAAATGAAAAAAACTGAAAATTCTGTATGAGTTTAAGAGGCGGGGTCCTACCAGATGGCTGATCTGCCTCTGTAGGCCACCCTATTCCAGTCTTGTTGCCCGTGTTCTTAGCTGATATTTTACCAGCTTAACAGATAAGAGCACAGTCCAGGTGCTTTCCATCCTATTCTCCAGGGGAATTATGTCCTATGTATAGCTCCTATATATTCCAATATTCTTAAACTGTTTGTGGTCCAAGTCCTATATGTACTTTTTTTGTAAACACTAACAGTTGTATAAAGGTAACTCCTCCTACTGGAATCTTTTAAAAGTGTCTGCGCTATTAAAACTTTTGTTTTGGTCTAGGCTTGATGCTAACTATGAATGTAATTACTGTACTACTTCACGTATGGATTATAAATTTAGGCAGGTTTTATTCTGAGCATTTCCAAAACTACGATTATCTGTGCATGTTTGGAGATCTTTACTTAAACTTGTAGGGAACACCATGATTCAAGATACAGCTGTATGAGTGCAGACACTTTTTCCCCACTCTCTACTGGGGAAGGCTGGTTTCTCCATCCTGATATGTTCTATCAAAACTAAAATTTAGGCATGATGGTCCAATATACAACCATGGGGACTGTTCTGAGTGCTTTACAGTGTTTTAGTGAAGTAGGGGGGAATTGAGATTCTCATTCTCATTCATACATCTGGAGTTAAATTTATCTCATCTAATATAAGACACTGGGGAATTACAATGTAAAATTCAAATGTGGTTCATCCCAAGGGAGTAGAATAAATAATACCTTCAAAGAATATGTTTAGGATCAATGTTAAACGTCATGTTGCAATGAAATAAATATTCTCTGTCAATTAGATCAGCTTATTTTCATTCAATGTCATTGAATCATTGAAGTCAAAGTTGAACTGGAATTTCTAGCTCTGAGGTGTTTAAAATCAGATCAGATCAATTCCAGTTTGAGATTAAATAGAACTTTCTCAACAGATGACAAAAGAGCTCATGCACAAACTGAATACTGTACTATTTTGAAATAGAAGAACCTAAGCATCTCAAAAATGTAATGTTTATGATTTTTTCATTGCCTCAGCTGTTCTCATTCAAAAAATGACACCCCAGATTGTGTTCCAAAAGTCAGATTAGGAAGGGTCCCTTGGGATTTGGTCCTGGAGGGTAAAGGGGTCCAGGAAGGCTGGTTGCTCCTCAAGAAGGAAGCCCTGAAGGCGCAGGAACAGGCTGTCCCCCTGAGCCGCAAGATGAGCCGGCGGGGAAGGAGACCGGCGTGGATGAACAGGGAGCTTTTCCTGAGGCTCCAGGAGAAAAAGAGAATCTACCTCCTGTGGAAGAC